>NC_081409.1:679424343-679501843 GCF_030272615.1 Cryptomeria japonica | reverse complement strand
GGATATTAAAAGGGGTCATAGGTGGTCCTAAGGGGTCACACATGTGTTTAAAAAACACATGTGTGACCCCTTAGGACCACCTATGACCCATTAGAACATTATGTGATCTTGGGTGGTCAAATTGGGTCCTAGGGGATACACTATACACACTAGGAAGTTATAAGGGTTCATATGTGGTCCTAAGGGGTCACCCATGTGTTAGAACACATGTGTGACCCCTTAAGACCACAAATGACCCCTTAGGACACTATGTGATCATATGCGGTCAAATTGGTTCCTAAGGGATATATTGTACACACTAGGATGTTATAAGGGTTCATATGTGGTCCTAAGGGGTCACTCAAGTGTTAGAACACATGTGTGACCTCTTAGGACCATATATGACCCCTTAGGACACTATATGATCCTATGTGGTCATATTATGATATGTTGTACATACTAGGATGTTATAAGGGGTCATATGTGGTCCTAAGGGGTCACATATGTGTTATAACACATGAATAACCCCTTAGGACCACATATGACCCCTTAGGACACTATGTGATCCTATATTGTCATATTGGGTCCTCAGAGGTACATTGTACATACTAGGATGTTAAAAGGGGTCATATGTGGTCCCAAGGGGTCACAAATTTGTTAGAACACATGTGTGACCCCTTAGGACTATAAATGACCCCTTACGACAGTATGCGATCCTATGTGGTCAAATTGGGTCCTAAGGGGTATATTGTACACACTAGGATGTTATAAGGGGTCACCCATGTGGAACAACACATGTGTGACCCCTTAGGACCCCATATGACCCCTTAGGACACTATGTGATCCCATGTGGTCATATTGGGTTTGAAAGAATATGTTGTACATACTAGGATGTTATAAGGGTTCATATGGGGTACTAAGGGGTCACACATGTGTTCTAACACATGCATGACCCCTTAGGACCCCATATGACCCCTTAGGACACTATGTGATCCCATGTGGTCATATTGGACCCTAAGGGGTATGTTGTACATACTAGGGTGTCATAATTTATTGGGTCATATGGGGTCCTAGGGGGTCACACACGTGTTAGAACACATGCGTGGCCCCTTAGGATACCATATGACCCCTTAGGACACTATGTGATCCTATGGGGTCCTAAGGGGTCATGTGGTGTCGCTAGGGGTCATATGGGGTCCTAAGGGGCCACACATGAGTTAGAACACATGGGTGGCCCCTTAGGACCCCATATGACCCCTAACGACTCCATATGACCCCTTATGACAATATATGATCCTATAGGGTCATATGGGGTCAGTAGGTGTCATTATGGGTCTAAGGTATTATTATCTTAAGGTATTATTATGGATCATTATAGTCAAAAGGGGTCTTAAGGAACCTGTTATTATTTCATATGGGGTCTTCTATGTTATACATATGAGGATGCTAAAATGGGTCAAAAAATTCTTAAGATTTATTAAGGGGCCGTTCATGTCTTGATAGTGTATTAATATGTCCTAGTATGTGTTCAGGTGTCCGACTATGTGTTCGGGTGTCCTACTAAACTTGTATATATGTGTATGTCACATTTATAAATAATTAGCCATTAAAAAACATTTAACTATTAAAATGTTTAACACTAATATATTATTAAACATCAAAAGATTTCAAAGCTAAAATATTATTAAGAATTAAAAACTAGATAAACTAAAAAACAATACAAAATTATTATGAAAAAAACTAAATAATTAATGTATTAATACTATTGCATTTTGAAAAACGCTAAAAAAACAAAAAAACCTACCTTTGAAACGCTTCTGGCTGGAACTATTTCCCCTTTCTCCTCCTCACCCGCTGAAATATAAGCCGGTCAATGCAAAATGAGAGGAAAAGGCTTTTTTGCAGTTTATATAGGGAAAGGGTTTCTGACTGGAACCTCTTTGCCACGCTGGCGCCACGTGATTGCCACATTGGTATGGCTGGATCACACAAATTATCTCTAGGTGTGACACAAATCCATAATTTTACTCGGTCACACTGCAAAGTTTTGCAGATCAAGGGTGGTCAAGAAAAAGAAGATGATGAATGCTGCTCCAAAATTTACAAATGAACGATAGAGGGAGTTCGAGCAAGTTTTGAGGAGAAAGTGCAGTCAAGGAGGTAAGAAAGGCAAGAATTCAGTCATGAGCCAGCATAGTGCATTTCATGCACAAGTGATATCTCCCAAAGCTTAAGGAGATGCAAGACCTTAGGGGGAGCTACATATTGATCACATCCTTCACCCCCAAATTTTGAAAGAGACAAGTGTAAGGACAAGATGTTGCATAAGAGAGGAAGTTAGTGACAGGGAAATTGATAAGAATGATGATTGTCTGTATATATTTTAGTTTATAATTGAGCTAGTTAAGTTTTTTGTATCTATTGTGGTTGCTTATTGTGAAGGTTTTTATCCCTTGGTGACATTATCATGCTTTGACATTGTTGGCATATTGATCACTGTGAAAAGAGATTTAACTGTAGTTGCACACCTACATACATAAGGTTGAATATAGCTACAAGTAGTGAAGATATTTTGAAGATAGTCTACATTGTAAAGATGGTTGAGTGGTTGAATATAATGTATATTGAAGTTGAATGGACAATGAATGTGGAAAAAATAGTGTGTGCATGAAATAATTAATACTATGCTATGTTCTTGCAAGGACAGAGAGTGCAAGAGGATTGATTGATGCAACAAGGCATGAAAAGAAAAATGACACAGCTAAGAGGGTTAACCCACAATAGTGGGTTACACTTTTTTTTTCCAACTTTGACACTACAATATTCATTTTCAGAAAAAACTTTAGATTCAGACACCTATTACTTCTAAATCGTAAGGAATTTGTAGATGATATGAACTAGTGATTTGTGTCATTTTGTATGTAGATTCTAAAAATATTTTTTTTATAATTTTTGGAATCAACTTGCTTCCTTTTTTCTCTCCCTCGAAAACAAGTTTTTTTCAAAAAACAACATTTTTAAAGAGTGATACTCACTCTGTATAGCATAACTTTTTTTCTATAATAGATATGAAAGTGATTATTTTGAATTTCATTTTGTAACATCCATATCTAGTGTTTGCCATTGGTTTTGTAACATTATCTTCAATATTTCATACTTTATTAAGATTTGAAGTTGAGTTAACTGTAATTTTGACATATGTCCATTTGATATTATGTAACTTGTTGTATATGTAACAAAAATCAATATTTTTTTGTTGGAAAGAAGACTTCAATACCTAGTCCATAAATATTTTTCAGAATTTTTGGGTGATGCTTACTATTTTTCCATAAGCATTGAACAAAGAAGTTCATGTTCGGTGAAAACCCTACATTCATAAGAAATAAAATAAAAAATATATTAAAAATTATACCATTTGGAAAGCTTATAATAAGGGATAAATACTTTAAAAAATAAAACTTCTAAATGAATTCATTTGACACCCCAAAAGCTAATGTAAAATTGGTTTTTTATCAGTATTTGATAACTCTCTTCAATTAATTACTTCAAATGGGACCTGTAGTCACATAAATCTGTCCATTTTAATTAAATGAATATTTCATATTTATTTGATTAAAAATCCACTAGCCATCAATTAATTAAATTAATATTTAATTAATTTATCCCCAAACATTCTTCTATTAATTAAATAAATTATTCAATTTATTTTAATTAATTCATTAAACCAAATACAAATCAATTAAATAAATAGAATCTATTTATTTAATTAAATCCCCCTTTTCCTCTTTTAAATAAATTAAATAAAACATTTATTTAAATCATTATCCCCACCCCACTTGCATTTTCCTACAAATGCAACTTGCACATGTTTATTGGAATAAATGAATTTTTATTTTAATAAAATCCTATTTTCCCTCACCCACCAAATCCACTTGCAAAATCTAATCCCCTTCTAGATTCTTCTAACCCTTTCCTAATTAGCCTAATCCATCCCCTAAATATTGTCACATTCCTAAGCAAAGGGAAGTCACTTCTCAAAATCCTCAAAGTCTTGGATAACCATTAAAGGTTTTCAACCTTCAACCACTTAAATCCTCAAAGTCTTTGATAGCCATTAAAAGCTTCCAACTTTCAACCACTTAATCCCCAAAGTCTCCAATAACCATTAATGGTTAACTCAAACCCTCCCACATGGTTAAAACATTTGTTTTGACTCAACCTCTACCCAACCCAAGGGTCTCATCAAGCCTTTAATGCTTTGACCATGATTATCTCTTAATCATTTGCACAAAGGTTTATCCTTGCATTAACTCCTAATCTAGTGGGTAATCCTAATTTAGACTTGACCCTTAGCCTTTAGATAACCATGAGGTCTTCTCAGGCCTTTAATGCCTCCAACCTCTTCTCTCAACCCAATCCTGTGTTGACACTTCTCACTATTTTATTGGTGCTAATTGTGCACATGGATCCCCAACTTTCAAGCTTGACCCTTGATTAAACCTTTCAATCCTAGCCATCCACTGCTCCATTTTTCCTATAAATAGAGCCCATTCCTTCATAATCCAGATCCTAAAAACTTGTAAGCATTTAGACTATAGACATTTTAGAGAGCATTTAGCATAGCATAACTAAATCTTGTCTTTTTGGTTAAAATATATCATTTTAGCATAAAAATAGCTTTTTATTTCATATTTGGAGCTATACTACAAATCTCAATCCTCCATAAGCATCCATAGTGCAAAAAGCTACTGAGAGCTACACTATTTTGGAACTTGGAGAGGAGAGGAACAAGGGAGAAGAAGCTAAGGCCATGCTAAGAGGCAGTTGGAGATGTCTCATGATCTTTGTTTTACTTATTAGATATATTAGCATGTCTCTTTGTGTCTCTTTTGGTATGCCTTCATATGTTTAGTTTTAGATTGACTAACACTAATATTTTGTGTGCTTTTGTGTTATTTGATCATAGACTAACCTTGTGCCATTTAGGAGGGCATCATTTGGTGAACCCGACGTGAATCGAACACGCAACCTTCTGATCTTTTTTTTTTGAAAATTAACATTTTTGCTTGTTGAAACTGCCACACAGGTCGCGCTTCGGCGCTACTAAACACGTTTTAGCGCTATCAAAACAATTTCTTTTAGCGCTATTGCCCCTAAAATAGCGCTATTGAAAACGTTTTAGCACTACTGATTCTATTCTGGCGCTTTTGTCACAGTTTTGGCGCTATTGCAACTATTCTGGCACTTTTGATCTCTCGATTTTCCTATTCTTTAAGCGCTACTGTGTAAAATAGCGCTTCTGCGTCCGCAGACTAGCGCTATTGTATTAATTAGCGCTTCTGTCTAAAAAGTAGAATAGTGCTATTGTGACAGAGTGTTGTCCAATTCGCTTTGTAACCAGAAATCAGAATTTAGGCTTGTGTAAGCCCACACTAACATTTGACCATTGACTGTGTGCAGGTTCTAATCTTTTTTGTGTGCAGGGGAAGGAGTTAGTTTAGATGCCTTAAAAAAATTTTTACTTTCTTTCAAAAGTTGGTTAAAGAGAATCCATTTTTCCTTCTTGCACAAGTTAAAATCAACCTCACATTTTATTTTGGAGTGCATAAAATGAACCTCAAATTTGTTTTTGGTGCTTAAAACAAAAATTCATCTTTCTTTATTGCAAGGTAAAAAGAACAACAACTTCAAACATTTGTTTTCTTGCAAGTTAGGAAACACACTTTATTTGGTGCTTAAAACCAAACAATTCCATTTTCCTGCATCAAATCTAAAAAAACACAAGCCACACTTCAAATTTTGGTGCAGTTAAAAACTTACAAAACCACTTGTTTTGATTTTTGCAAACAAAATTTCCTTCAAGCAAAACGTGTTTTTCATTAAGTTGACTAGGATTTCCAAATTCTAGATTACAAAACACATTGCCTTTGAAGTTAAAACGAACACCATGACTGTTGGAGCAACATCTCCAAATAGTTAAAACATCTTTGCAAATGCTGGATTAAAAAGAACAAGTGTTTTACGTATCTGGCACGCTTGTGCACAAAAGTCAGTCGAGTGGACCTACTTCTAACACACACTATCCTCTCCCTTGGCTCTCGTAGTCCTAGGTGCAAGAGAAAAGTGTTAGTAACACTCAAATTTTATCTTTTTAAGAGAGGCCTGCCAAGGGATCGATACTCTTGGGAACGACCTCGAGCGGTAAATCCTTCGAGCCGCTATAGAAATCAGGTGAGAGCGAAAGATGTAGCCTTGGGTATAGCTGTTCCTACAGTGTAACTGGCCGAAAGGACAAATGGGCCCCACCACCAGTTACAAGGCTCTTAAGTGAGTCACTGCAGAATGAACTTATGTCCAAAGCCATCGAACATGACTAAACACCTTTAAGTAGTAGCCCACCTATTCTATTGATTGAGCATATTTGAGGTATAATTTAGTGCAAGAGCATAGAAGGTTTTTCTCCCAAGATACTCACCATACATATTTCCTTGAGTAGAAACATAGCTTTTTGAAAGGTCACTTGTGGCTTGATAAAAGTGGTGACTCCCCCATCATAGGGATCATCTATTTGTTATGCTCATGCAAGACTTAGTATATCACATCCTTACCTGCCACGGCGGGATTCATAAGGTATGTAGTACCAAAGTCAAAGAAATATCAAGATGTGGGCTAAATTTATCACAACTGGCCATTTGACCATAGGGATAAAAAGTGTTTGAAGTGTGTTCGTTTTACAGACCTAGTGCGAATTGAGCCGACTTCAGGCTTTGGAAATACACCTTAAAATACATCTAAAGGAAGGGTCAAAAACAAGTCCAAGAATTGGGTTGATCTAGACCCATACTCATTTGTGCCTTTGAGGCAACATTCTTGTGTTTGTGTGCTTGCTTTGTTTTCTTGTCAAAGAAAAATCAGAAAATCAATCCCCCAAAAAAAAAACACAGTATTCATCCAACATTTCTCAAAAACAAACAAAAATACCAAAAACACAATGCAAACAACAAAGAATCACATTTTATGACCATTCTTCACATCTTGCGAAAGAAGAAGCGTCATCAGAATATTACCTTGAAAAGAAGACCATTAAGCTCAAAGGCTTTGATCAAAAGGAGGAAATTCTTCTATCTCAATAGACAAATCTTTGTCTCACATAGAGTCTTTCTACATCGCATGCGTCTATACCTTCAAGGTAAAACAAACGAGTTTGATTTAGAATCATTGAATCGTAGAGCTTTTATGCAATATAGAGCTCTGAGTTATCACAAAAATCAAGGAGGAAAGATTAATCCCAACTTCTTCCCAAACATCTGTATCACCTACAACACACCTCGAGAAGTGCCACCAACACCTGAAAGGGAAGAGGTAGCGTTTGTTCTATTTGTAACACAAAGTTTTTATTGAAGTTGAAAACAAAACATCCATCATCTCATTCATACATCATCACTTCATCATCAATCCATCCCAAAACTCTCAAAACATTAAGAGGTTCTTGTCCCAAATTCTCTTTTAGATATTGCTTGAAATCAAACACATTGCATCACTTTTTAGATTGTTTCTACATCTAGGATAAGCTCATCCTAAGAGACACATCTACGCAGGGTAAAACTAGTTCATGAGTGAATCCTCTCATTACTAGGTAGTCAAAATCTGTAACACATCTCAGATTTCTCTACACCTTATCACATCCAAACTCCTCAAAACAAACAAGCAATTCAAAGAAAGAATTTCGGTTACATCTACCTTAGAGTGCTAGAGATCTACATACAACACAATCCACCAACCATCAATCTTTCATTTCATCGACAACTCATCATCATCTTCAATCAACTTCAACAAAAACTTGCAAGCAAAATGGCTCAAACCCGATCACGGTCAAGGCAACGAGAAATAGAAATTGAGGAAGAAGAAGACGAAAATCTCAATGAATTTCAAGAAGCACTTGGAGGAAATATAAATGATGAAAACCCAAGTACTCCCACTCCTTCAACAATCGAAAGGGTTCAGCATAACCCTCACTTTAACAGATTGTTTGATGAAATACTTAGGAGCAATGCGGATGCTCACTTCTTAAAACTCACTCAAGAAGGAGCCAAACTCCCCTCTGACTTTGATCTTCCCCAATTAAGACAAGCATCAGAAAGACAAAGTCGCCATGAGGAGGAAAGAGGTAGAAATCACATCAGATATAACATTCCTCGAGGTAATCCACCACCTCCTCCTCCAAATGAAATGGAGATGTTGCGGCAACAAGTCGAGAATCTCGCCCAACAACTTCATAGTGGTGTTAAGACCAATCAATTCTCACTTAATGACATCTGTCCCTATCCTTTTGATAGGAATCTTTATATGCCACCCTTTCCACGCGGGTTCGAAACACCAAAATTCAAAAAATATAGAGGAAAGGGAGATCCCCATGATCATGTCAGAGAATTTCATTCCGCTTGTCTTGAAGTGGCATATGTAGACACATACCTAATGCGCCTCTTTCCCCAAAGCTTGGGAGGAACAACTACATCATGGTTTTCCCGACTACCAGGTGGCATTAGAACATTTGAGGAACTCATCCAGAAGTTCCTATCTCATTACTCTTATAATATTGAACGCGACATCACCATGGCTGATCTATGCAACACCAAACAAAAACCAGGTGAATTATTCTCAGTATTCCTGCAACGATGGCGCCAAATGTTTAGCAGACATTCTCTTCAGTTACCTGAATGAGAACTAGTGGAAATTTTCATTTCCAACTTAAACGAAGAAATGGAATTTCACCTGGATGTCAAAGACACAGACTCTTTTAACGATATGATCACCAAGGGTATAAAATGTGAACAGGCACTCATCAAAAAAGGACTCATCAAAATCTTTAATGAACCCAAAGATGGTCCTCGCCCGTGCTTCAATAGTGATAAACCAAACTTCTGGAACAAGAATAAGAATATCGTCAACGATGGGGTTGTGGATGCTCGAACTATCCAAAATGCACAACCTGTGGTTCGATTTGCAGGACAAAATCCTCCACCTCAAAATAACACAAATGTTCCTCCTAATCAAGGTCGCATCACATCTCATGATGAACCAAGACCTCGTCCACAAAAACAAAAACGCACATACACTCCCTTAGGGGAACCCATTGAAACAGTGATGCGACAACTCATTTCTCAGAATTTGATCACTCTACCTAAGTTATCAAATTATGAGCCTCAAGTCAAACCAGCATGGTGGAGAGATACTGAACACTGTGAGTTCCATCAAGGAAGAGGACACAAGACAAGTAATTGTCACCGATTGAAAGATCTCATTCAAGATCTTATTGATCGAGGAGAAATTGAGATTGAAGGACATGACCGAAAAACAACAAATAATGATCATCTGATGTTCAAGAATCCACTTCCATCACAAGATCAAAGGGGTCCTTCCACTTCCCGACGAGGCACTGATACCACTGATTATACGCAGGCTGCATATAACTACACTGTAAATCACCTATATGATGCCAGTGAACAAATTGCAACTATAACCTTCAAAAATCCCACCTCCAATTGCAATGTTGTTACGCGTCGCGGCAAAGTCACCATCAAGGCAGCTCCACAAGGCACCACCTCCGCCCCAAAGCAATATAATCTTGTGGAACAATTAATAAAATGCCTGCGCTCATATCCATTTTAGAGCTATTACGCCTATCGCCATCTCATAAAACAATCTTGGATCAAACACTCCAAGAGGCGTCAGTCCCTGCAAACCTGAATACGGACCAATTTCAAGCCATGGTTGGAAATCTAAAGTCATCACCTTGTCTCACTTTTTCCGAAAGTGACAACTCTTCTTTCCAACAACCTCATAATGCTTCACTACACATTGAAGGCTTTATCAACCAACACAGGATCAAGCGAGTCTTGATCGATAATGGAGCAGGCCTAAACATTTGCACACTACAGTTTGTCATAGCATTGGGATATGCAATAGAATCAGTGGATCCTCGCAAGAAGATCACCATCAAGGCCTATGATGATGCAGAGCATTCATCCAAAGGAGCTGTGGTACTACCAATCCGAGTGGGCCCTGTGGTAAAGCACATCATCTGTCAGGTTCTGGACCTTCCTCTGCCATATAATCTATTATTAGGGAGACCTTGGATACATGCCATGCAAGCCGTTCCATCTACCTACCATCAATGTATCAAGTTCCCACATAATGGTGTAGAGATCACAATCCTGGGCGATGCAAATCCCTTTGCGTATTGCCATAATATCAACCCTCAACCAGAGATTACTGTTCCTAATAATAGAGAAGCCATTTCCTCCACATCATGTATAAATCTCTCCTCTCTTACCAGTTCAAACACCACTATACCGAAGCAAGAAAAGCTTAAGATGAAGATCGCAGAGGAAGGTCCTGGAGAATACAACTTGAGTCAGCTCTTTTGTGTGGGACAAATTCCCACTTCTCCTAGAACTCATGGTAAACCACAGCAGTTACTCCAGCAACCACTAATCACGCCAGCATGTGCCTTGATGCCTTTCGTCCTTGGAAAGAGTCAAGAGGAAGAGACACAAGATGAGGACCTGGCGGAATGGATCTATAAGGATCCCATCACCACTGACATACCGCGAGTTACACTTCCTATGGAACAATATGGCAAAGGCCTCCTCATTATGCAAAGAATGGGATATGATGGTCAGAGTGCTTTGGGATATTGCAAACAAGGACGACATGAACCTCTGCTGCTAGAATTCAAGCCCAAAGGTAATATAGGCCTAGGCTTTGAAAAAGAGATCCTTCCTAAACTCAAATTCAAAGGAAAACCCAGCAAACCATTTTGCCCACCTACTGCAAAGAGGACACCTTTCATAATCAAAGCACCATCAAACACTATCCCCACTGCCCTATCGAGGCTCACAAACCCACCACAACCATCTACAATACCAATCATCCCACCAAACGAACCAGTAATCCCATCAATAACACCAATAGCAGCAGCAACTATATCAGAACCCGCAGCAACATCTATGGCACCAGTAGTTCCAGCAGAAACCACTAAGTCACCATTACCAATACTTCCAGTAACAAATCCTTTAAACCCCATCACGGTTCCTGCAGCACCGATCACTACAAAGATACATAAACCAATCACACCTGCCGTGTTTAACTCCAAAGACATCCCAGTATGGTATAGCAATCGGATGCTGGAAAGTGATTCAGAGACTGACTCACATGAGTGGGAATTTGATTCTGTACAACTTAACACTTCAGATGAGGAAGACACATCACCACCTCCACCACGCAAAGACATCCCTGTTTACGGAGAAGCACAGATAAAGACCACTTGGGTACCTGAGCTGGAAACATCTTCCACAGACCCTAAGTCTCATCCTACGCCTGATTTTGACAGGGAGAGTACCATCAACAACCTTCACCACACTGTCTTAACCCTCACTGATACCTCTAATGAACTTAACCTAATCGATGAAGTAATGCCCATTATCCACCCTGAACTCATTGAATGGAACCAACCAAATCCCCCATGTCTTGACCTCTTCCAAAACGATGAGGCTATCATTGACTTTTTGGAATTAAGGGATAATCTACCAAGCGGGGATCACAAAGCTGGATTCGCCATTGAACTTAATAGCGCAGCATACTTCGGGGCGGATGCCAAACCTTTTAGCTGCAAAAATATAACAATGAAACATGGATCTTCCAGTGAAAACCACACTGTGGCACTGTTTGATCCCACAAAAGTAAAAAGAAAGAGCGTATCCAACGGTGAAAACCTCTTTGAGGCACCTGAGGATGAAGGGTTTGACATTCTCCCTGCTAGTACACAACAGGAACGATCAATGATTCTCATCGAGGAAACCAAAGAATACAATGTGGGGACTCCTGAAAATCATCATATCATACATCTGGCATCTCTTCTCACTCCAGAGGAACAACCTAAATTTATAGAGTTCTTCCAGAAGTGTCAGATCAACTTTGCATGGTCATATGCAGACATGCCTGGGCTTGATCCTGATTTAGTCATGCATCACCTCACCGTAGTAGAAGGAGCCAAACCTGTCAAGCAGAAGCTTCGTAAGATGCATCCCCAGATTGCAGTGCTAGTCAAAACAGAACTCAAGAAACTCCTAGATGTTGGTTTCATTAGACCAATTGATTATGCAGAATGGATCTCCAATATTGTGCCAGTTGGCAAACCAAAAGGGGGCATCCGCATTTGTACTGACTTCAGAGATCTGAATAAGGCATGTCCTAAGGATGACTTCCCCCTACCAAATATCGACATCATAGTGGATCTGACAGCAGGACATGCCATGCTTTCACTCATGGATGACTTTTCAGGATACAATCAAATAAAGATCGCACCGAAAGATCAACATAAGACAACCTTCACATGTCCATGGGGCACATATTGCTGGAATGTAATGCCCTTCAGTCTAAAGAATGCAGGAGCGACCTATGAAAGAGCAATGACCACCATCTTCCATGACATGATGCATACTATGATGGAAGATTATGTGGATGACTTACTAGAAAAATCACTCACTAGAGATGGACATCTCCACATCTTAGATAAAATCTTTGATAGACTGGAACAATATCATGTTCGACTCAACCCAAAGAAATGTGTCTTTGGAGTGACCTCCGGGAAGCTTCTAGGATACATTGTTTCAAGCAAAGGCATTGAGGTTGATCCAGCAAAGGTAAAGGCAATAATGGACATGCCACCTCCAAAGAATATCAGTCAGCTAAGGACATTACAAGGGTGGCTTCAATCCATCCGAAGATTCATTGCACAATTGGCTGATAAGTGTCACCCATTCACACACTTGCTACACAAGAACATCCGCTTTCAGTGGGATGCCCGATGCCAACAAGCATTTCAGACGCTTAAAGACTATCTCATGAATCCACCATTGCTAATGCCACCAGATCCAAGTACACCGTTGTTACTTTATATTTCAGCGACAAGTACAGCATTAGGTGTATTATTGGCACAACATAATGCAGAAGGTAAAGAGTGTGCTGTATACTACATCTCTCATACACTGGTTGGCTATGAACTCAATTACACACCTATTGAGAGAGCTTGCCTAGCAGTAATCTTAGCAGCCACTAAACTGAGGCACTATTTGCTGACACACAAGGTACAACTCATTGCAAATATTTATCCACTCAAATATTTACTTAGCAAAGCAGCATTGACAGGTCACTTGGCCAAATGGGTAATGATTCTAAGTGAATTTGACATCAAGTATGTGGACCGTAAAGCTATCAAAGGTCAAGTTATTGCAGATCAGTTGGCCGATGCACCACTCACAGGCGATCATCCTCTTATTTCCAATTTTCCAGATGAAGAGATATTCATAATCACAACAGTACAACCATGGAAACTATATTTTGATGGTTCATACACTAGGCACGGCTCAGGGGCAGGCATTTTGTTTATCACACCTCAAGGTGACAGCATCCCAAAGTCTTACAGGCTCACATTTCCATGCACTAACAACATAGCAGAGTATGAGGCCTTGATCACAGGACTCAGGTTAGCCGTACAATGGAAATTACAAGAACTGCAAGTATATGGTGATTCCCAACTAGTCATTTGACAAGCAACAGATGAATATCAGACCAAAGATGATAAACTCATGCCATATAAGCAAATGGTGGACAATCTAAAGACATCATTTACTACTATCACCTTTGAGATGATACCAAGAGATCAGAATCGAGCTGCTGACGCTATGGCTACCATCACATCTCAACTAGATCTTCCACAGAATTCAACACGCTACGAGTTCTTGGTAGAACAACTTTGGATCCCTGCTTATGATATCCCTGAATCCGAAATGATATGTCACCTTGTTGGTTCCGAATCCCCATGGTACGGTGAGTTCTACACCTATCTCCACGATCACACCATTCCTCCCAACCAATCAAATAACCAACGTAAAACCTTCATTCGCCAAACTGCTCGATATACCATTGTTGCCGAAACCCTATACCGACGTAGTCTTGATGGTACTCTCCTTCGATGTCTGGAACAAGGTGAGATAACAAAGGTTTTGGAAGAGGTACATGAAGGAATTTGTGGGACTCACTCAAGTGGTCCATCACTAGCCAAGAAGATCATGCGAGCTGGATACTATTGGCCATCTATGGAAAAGGATTCCTACTACTTTGTCAGGAAATGCAAGAAATGTCAAATTCATGGTGACCTGATACATGCACCCGCACAAGAACTGCAACCAATCACAACACCATGGCCTTTTTGTCAATGGGGCCTTGACCTTGTGGGTAAGATTCATCCATCTTCATCCAACGGCCATAAATTCATTATTACCGCCACCGAATATTTCACCAAGTGGATCGAAGCTGTTCCACTTACCCAAGTCACCGGCAAGCAGATCGCCTCATTCATCCTACACTACATCATCTGCCGGTATGGTGTGCCCATGTCCATCATCACAGATAACGGTCTTCCTTTCAAAAATCAGGATGTCCGTGAGCTTTGTGAGAAATTTCATATCCAACACCGCTTTTCCACCCCCTATTACCCACAAGGCAATGGTCAGGCCGAAGCATCTAATAAAAACATATTGAGAATCCTAAAGAAGACAGTCAATGATGCCGGTCGTGATTGGCATATTCAATTGAATCCAGCATTATGGGCATATCGAACTAGTATTTGAACCCCTATAGGTGCAACTCCTTAATCATTGGTCTATGGTGCTGAAGCTATCTTACCCATTGAGGTTGAGATACCATCCTTACGGGTGTCATTGCACAATCTCATCGATGATGAAGCATACAGAGTATCCCGTCTTCAGGACTTAGAATTACTTGATGAGAAGTGACAAGCTGCATAAAATCATCTCAAAGCCTATCAACAGCGCATGAGTAGAAACTACAATCACCGAGTTAGATCTCATACATTTGAGGTAGGTGATCTTGTTCTTCGAGAAAATCCTTGCAACCAACCAAACAGAGAACATCAAGGCAAGTTTGAATCAAACTAGCTGGGCCCATATGTTGTCACTGCTGTATTCGGGTCCGGGGCATATCAGTTGGCTACATCAGATGGAGAACCACTTGCAGATCCAATCAATAGCATGCACCTCAAACGGTTTTATACCTAAGGTGTACAGAGCATCAGGCTCCCCTACATATCAGAAAAATACCGAAAACATTCAGAAAATGTCCTGAAGAAAATACAAAAACATTCAAAAAAGTAAAGAAAAATCATGCATCCAAACGGTGAACAAACACTCCGGTGGCACCTTGGGTAAGTACGATGGTGAAAACCTGGCAAACAGGTGCCACTCGTAAAGGCAATGGCTCCAGTATCTTTCAGGCTCGTTGCGATCACATTCATACATACACACATCCATCCATCCCAACCATGGCTTGTTATTTGATCTACAATTAAGAAAGTACTCCATGCGTCTAGCATCCCACATTTTCATAGTCCGGTCTACAAACTGGGGGCAATACCCTTACCCTAGTGATGGAAGTGGATTCTACATTGTCTTATATATCATTACGCTCTTCATTCAGGCAATCATCAGAAAATATCAAAAACATTCAAAAATGACTCTCAAAATACCAAAAACATTCAAAATTGTTTCACAAAATCCAAAAAACATCGGAAAACCCATCAAAAATCACACAAAAACATGGCAACACCTTGTACATATTTATCCGATCAGATACAAAATAAACATTGACAACTACTCACACACTGACCATTTACCAATCAAACCAACACAATCGACTTCAACAATCCAAACCTATCTTTAAACAAGGATGCATCCTTCCTTACCAAAACAAAGACAAGATGACATTTTCTTTGACACAAAAATTCTGTTAGGCTATCAAATACTTGGTTGATTTGTGAGTACAATCGTTTGTTTATCTGTATCAGAATCTTTTAGCATTGTTTTGTATCGTTTGCGCATTATTTCCGATGAAGTTCTGGGGCATGTACTAATGGTGTCTACGTGGGAAGTTCACCAAGCTACGTGACCTTATGCAAAATGCAGTCATAGATCACTACGGCTTGCTGACTACAGCGTATACCTCGACCATATGAGCATGAACCATTACCAAGGATCCTCATTCTTTATTCTTTATGTATATATACTATTTGTTTGCAGAAACAATGCTCATCCTTTGATTCCTCTTCCTCCAAATTGGATAAAGGTTTTATTTTCTTAGTACGGTATGTACTTGTCTCAGGATCTGATCAGCCTAAGATCAAGGAGGACGATCCAAGTCATACACAAAAGGAGATAATCCTTGTCTGTTCCGCAAGCAATACTTTGGTCGACTTGACCCTTATATCACGTCGTTTGTATTAACTTGCTATATTAAAATCCATGAAAGAAATACTCAGGTCATCTTGAATCATTGTGTCAAGATGCTTGTATTTTCTTCCAACATTTTAAAGCTCAATGATGAAAATAGAGCACTATGGATCGTCATTTCACCTCATCTGTTTCTATCTTGCATTCCGTTGCATCTCACCCATCCATTCATTCATTCATATGTAGGCTTTTACATGAATGACTAATAAAAGCTGGTCTTGGATACAAATCACGATCGAGTACTCTGATACATCATTAATGCATCATGCAAAGTCTTAAAAACCTTGCATTCCTCATGGTCATATCATCATTGCATTTAGGTGCATCTTGCATTGCGACCATTCATGTCATTTTTAAACTTAAACATTGCATATAGTTCATTATTGACATTAGTTTTCATTAACAAAATCATTTTCATCATTGCATCAATCATAAATAATTAGATTCATTCATGGGATCAAATTGTCTTTGGTTGTTTTAAATCATTTACTAAGCATTTCATCCAGTGTAAATTATCTATTATTATTTTATTAAAAACTTTTCATCATTTATCATTTGCATTCATTTCTTTATAGTTAAAAGATGCATTCATTCATTACTAAGTATCTTATTATGCTCATTTTAGGATTCATTTCACATCGCATTCATTATCCTCTTTTTAATTGTATTAAGGTACAGTTATTACAAATATTAGTTATAGTATCATCCCACTTTCATATTTAATGCATTTTAGATTCATAAGACCATTTGTTTACAAAACATTGGTTCATACCATCTCATATATCCATTTTACGTATGCATTCATTTAAAACACATTATCATATAAACACTTGTACTTTACATTTGTTTATCCGTATGCATTCATTCTACACATTATCATATAAACATTTGTACTTTACATTTGTTTATCCATCTACGTTCATTTAGGCATCATCATATAAACATTTGTACTTTACATTTTGTTTCTCCATATTACATTCATCTAAAACACATCTAGATGCATATTCATACATAACATCATTCATTCAAACATCGTCACATAAATCATCTCATCATTACATTGCAATAGGAAACATCAAAAATCCTGTTCATGCATCAAGCATAAGCATATATCCTCATCATGGCATTCCATACATAAAGCATTACATCAAAATTCAAATACATCATACACATATAAACTTGCATTCATATGTCAGTATACAACATCATAAATCATCATAAAAACATGCATAAAAGAAACATCTCATCAAATGCATACATGTACACATATCCATCTACGCAAGCAAACATAATCATGCATAAACATCCATACATCATCACATGCATAATCATCACAAATATGGGATCTCCTCATATATATCAACTCATATATCAGAGTACAATGAAGTCTACAAAATCGGCTGCCAAGAGCCATCCAAGATACAGTCCAAAAATAGACAATGATACAATACATATATGCAAAAAAATGCTCTCTCAAATGCCGCTTTGGCCAGATGCTGTACCACCACCACCACCCCTACCTGCTCCACCGCTGGTACCTGCCCCACCTGATCCATCTCTCCGTGGAGGCCTCATCGAACCCCCACTCCCTCCTACATCTCCTGATCTATCCCACCTCTAAGGACCCATCACTCCCCCACTGCTCTGCATCCTCTGTGACCGCTCGGATCTCGTCTGCCGCATCTGGGTATAACTGAGAGCTCGCTGACTGAGTGGCACCACCTGCTCATATAAACCTCGCCAGTACTCTATCTCAGCCTATGCTCGCCCAAACTGCCTCATAATCTCCCCTGTAGGACCCTGTGCTCCTACTCCCGCTCGGACTCTCTCCTACAGCTCCGCCAATCTCTCCACCGCAGTATCTCTCTCCCGTAGCACCACTGTCAGCTCTGACTCACGTGCAAATAGCTGCACATCCCTAGCTGCTATCTCCTCCTCTAATCTCTCCACTCGGGTCTGCAAATAACCTATCATATGATCCCGTAGATCCCCAGTAGCTCCCTCCCCCATGTCCATGGCTGCCGCACCTGTCTCACCCCCTCCAGTAGGTCCCTCCTCTGTACCACCCTCTCCTGCACCTGTATCCATTGGGATCTCTCTCTCCACCCCCTCCCACTCAGCTGCACTCCTCCCTGCATCAAAGGTCCCTGTGATATCTGAAGAGGTAGTCCACCTCTCCCTCTCCGCTGCCTCGGCATCCCCAAACCTCCTCCACCTCCTCCACCTCCACCTCCTCCTCCTCCTCCTCCTCCTCCACCTCCTCCTCCTCCTCCTCCTCCTCCTCCTCGGCCTCCTGCTCTCTGTCCTCATCCTTGTCCTCTCTCCTCCTCAAAAGATGGGATCGGCTCTGTCGGGTCTGATATCCGTAGGATCAGGTGCGTCGCCCGATACTGTGTATACTCTGCTGTCACACCTCCATCAATGACCCTCGGTCGTAAGTCCCATGGCCTCGCCTGCAGTATCCGAAACTCTGCCAGTGCCTGATCATACGGTAGCACTGGACCCCATGCATACCGCTCTCGGATCACTCGTGCATACTCCCCTGATCCGCTAGGCAGTCCCTGTTGCCGTCCAAACTGCCTCATCACCCGTCCCGGCACCTATCTCTCTACATGATAAGAGGTCCTCCCAATGAGGAATCGGGTCATGAAGCAATACGGTAATGCCTCCGCATCATCCTCCCATGGCTCACACTCCAAGTATGGCCGCCAGATCACTGCATCCAGCTCATCCAATGCTCGCCGCCACCACTCTAACTTCCCCAAGTGGGGCTGACTCATCATGCCACTGTACATAAACATGTATGGCTGGTCCACGGCTCAGAATCTGAGACTCACTGGTCGAGTCATTGGTAAGTGCTCCCATGCCCACACATGCAGCAACGTCATGCCCACTGCAAGAGAACCTCTCCCCCGGTACACTACCTCGTGTAGCTCCTGATACATGTGCGCTAACACGCACGGCCCCCAGGCAAATCGGGTCCCCTCAGTCATCATCATCTCTATAACCTATCCCCATCCCACCGCCAATCCATGTGACCGCTTGTCTGGACACAAAAGACCTCCCACGATCCCTGACAACACTGCTGGAAGGGGCTCATATAGTGCCGCTATATCCTCCCATGCGATCGAGCCATCATCAATGTATACATCCTCCTCAAAAATCCTCTGACAAGACATCGTCCCACAGGATCTATCATATGTCACCAGCTCCCCCTGAATCGGAATCCGAAGGATACGCCACACGTCCTCTAAGGTCACCGTCATGTCTCCCTAGGCTAGATGAAACGTGCATGTCTCACTGTGCCATCGCTCTGCCAAGGCTGTAATCAGGCCGTGATTCATCCGAATCACGGGTATGTGCATCACCTCGTACAACCCAGTCGCGGCTATACAATCAACCTCTATCTGTGTCAACCGGTCCTGCAACCCCTGTGTCGCAAGGTGGCGCTCGTGTAACTGTAACACACGCAGATCCTCCTGCACATAGACATTCATCACAATCACCATCAGTTGTTTTGTTATCAAACTTTCTTAAGTTTAAACCTAGACTATCATCAGATACTTTGATCAAGTATCTTTGGGTCTCAACAGGTAAGCAATAATGCCCACCTAGACTTCAACAGGCATTTATCCTAACAAATGACCTAAGTCTCATCAGGCTGCTATGGTTCAAAACAACTCCCACTTCACCTCGCCATCCATCAATCATTAGGCATCAGGAGATTTATTTTATCCAAAACTAGGCGCATCTCGTTATCCTAAGGCAAAAGCGCTATTTTATCGACAAACAACGCTAGTTCTACACAATAGTGCTACAACCCTAGCAATAGCGCTCAAAAAGCTCTACAAAAGCGCTAAAAAACAAAAGCGCTAAACCCGCTACCCAATAGCGCTATTACACATCAATAGCGCTTAATTAACCCTACCATAGCGCTACTTAGTCTATAACGCTAAAACTTGCCTACATTAGCGCTAATGCATACAAAAGCGCTCAAACCAGACCACAATAGCGCTATTGCGGCACAATAGCGCTAATTCATGGGGCAAAAGCGCTAAAACCATAGTTCCAGCGCTCTTGCTACGACTTGACTTGGACTCAACTAAAAACCTATCAAAAATGCATAAAAAGTAAGTTTTCGAATTTGCGTACCGCTAGTCCATAGTCGGCTGGGCGCTGGAATCGTCGGACTCGCTCGAATCTGTGCTCGGTGATCGGAATCGGCATCGTAGCTCCTCCTTGCTCCTCCAAATGTCACTGTCAGAGCTCTCATTTTCAACTGGTCGCGGTCACAAATGATCTTATTTTCCCCCCTTTCACTCCATTTATACCCCCCGCCGTCACCGTAACTTCGCCCCGCTCATCGCCGTGGTCCCCGTGAACTTCCCGAGCCCCCCATTTCTCCATGTTTCCCCCGTTTTCTTCTATTTTTCCCCAGTATGCCTAACTTCTTCTCTTCTACCACCCTGCCAATTTTCATTCTTTTTCGAGAGATCGCCCGATTTTTCAAAATTTTCCGGCCCATCTCTCGAGGGGGCATACCACCCATTAAATTTACATTTTATGGGGCATTTCTTCACACTAGTTTTTCTTTCTTTGAAACGATGCGATAAACTGCACCATCTCAAAGAGGGGCAAATGTAGTCACATAAATCTGTCCATTTTAATTAAATGAATATTTCGTATTTATTTGATTAAAAATCCACTAGCCATCAATTAATTAAATTAATATTTAATTAATTTATCCCCAAACATTCTTCTATTAATTAAATAAATTATTCAATTTATTTTAATTAATTCATTAAACCAAATACAAATCAATTAAATAAATAAAATCTATTTATTTAATTAAATCCCCCTTTTCCTCTTTTAAATAAATTAAATAAAACATTTATTTAAATCATTATCCCCACCCCACTTGCATTTTCCTACAAATGCAACTTGCACACATTTATTAGAGTAAATAAATTTTTATTTTAATAAAATCCTATTTTCCCTCACCCACCAAATCCACTTGCAAAATCTAATCCCCTTCTAGATTCTTCTAACCCTTTCCTAATTAGCCTAATCCATCCCCTAAATATTGTCACATTCCTAAGCAAAGGGAAGTCACTTCTCAAAATCCTCAAAGTCTTGGATAACCATTAAAGGTTTTCAACCTTCAACCACTTAAATCCTCAAAGTCTTTGATAGCCATTAAAAGCTTCCAACTTTCAACCACTTAATCCCCAAAGTCTCCAATAACCATTAATGGTTAACTTAAACCCTCCCACATGGTTAAAACATTTGTTTTGACTCAACCTCTACCCAACCCAAGAGTCTCATCAAGCCTTTAATGTTTTGACCATGATTATCTCTTAATCATTTGCACAAAGGTTTATCCTTGCATTAACTCCTAATCCAGTGGGTAATCCTAATTTAGACTTGACCCTTAGCCTTTAGATAACCATGAGGTCTTCTCAGGCCTTTAATGCCTCCAACCTCTTCTCTCAACCCAATCCTGTGTTGACACTTGTCACTATTTTATTGGTGCCAATTGTGCACATGGATCTCCAACTTTCAAGCTTGACCCTTGATTAAACCTTTCAATCCTGGCCATCCACTGCTCCATTTTTCCTATAAATAGAGCTCATTCCTTCATAATCCAGATCCTGAAAACTTGTAAGCATTTAGACTATAGACATTTTAGAGAGCATTTAGCATAGCATAACTAAATCTTGTCTTTTTGGTTAAAATATATCATTTTAGCATAAAAATAGCTTTTTATTTCATATTTGGAGCTATACTACAAATCTCAATCCTCCATAAGCATCCATAGTGCAAAAAGCTGCTGAGAGCTACACTATTTTGGAACTTGGAGAGGAGAGGAACAAGGGAGAAGAAGCTAAGGCCATGCTAAGAGGCAGTTGGAGATGTCTCATGATCTTTGTTTTACTTATTAGATATATTAGCATGTCTCTTTGTGTCTCTTTTGGTATGCCTTCATATGTTTAGTTTTAGATTGACTAACACTAATATTTTGTGTGCTTTTGTGTTATTTGATCATAGACTAACCTTGTGCCATTTAGGAGGGCATCAGGACCTCTTTAAGCTTAAATCATTATATTTTCTAAAAAATGTATGATTTCAACAAAATCAGGATGTACGAAAAAGTGGGAACTAGAATTGTGAGTTCACCCAAGAGTGTGTGTACACAATAGATGGAAGAAAGCAAAGAAGATGGAGCATATTGGTTTTGGATCTCAAGGGGAGACAAAATGCATATGCTGGTAGTGGACCACATGGGGAGCTCAACAAACTTTATCAGGGTTTATTTTTGTAATGTTGGATCTTTTCTAACATATATTGTAATAATGGTTGATCTAGCTATAATGTTGTATACACTCTTGTGTCCTAGGGGGAGATATGCACAGACAAAGTTCAGGCATACAAAGTCTTAGATACATTCCATGTTACAAAGGGTAGATGTTGTTTCTATGATCAACCATTGTAGATGATTTGTAGGACATGCATGACACAAGGGGGGGGGGTATTAATTTAAAACATACATCATTTGACCTCATTCTATCCCTCTTACATAATATAGACTCAAAGGGGGAGAAGAACATGTCTGAGTGTGTTGGCAGCCAACCCCTTTTCCATTATTGTCAAAGGGGGAGACCAATGTTGACATCAATGACCTCAATGATAATAATCTCCCCCTTTGGTATTGATGTCAACACCAATCATCAACATAATTATGTGGAGTTAAAAGTGGAAATTTAGGAGAACCCATAGGGCCAAAATAAGAAAAACACAAGATAGAGAGAGGCACAATCACACAAGACACCCCCCAAATCACTCAATAAAAGAACCCCTCCCAAAATGATGATTTGGCACTTTATACTTAGTGTGTGTATAATGGGCCTCTTGCAAAGAAGAGCAAAGTGGACTTTTGATTTTAATTTTACAACTTCCTTAAATAGGCTATAAGAGACTCCCACAAATACTTCAAGTGATCTAAAATGAGATCCAAGCAAAATACAAGTACCGAATAGGCCAAAACTAACCAAATATTGAAAGTACAATTTCT
This sequence comes from Cryptomeria japonica, assembly GCF_030272615.1. NCBI lineage: Eukaryota > Viridiplantae > Streptophyta > Pinopsida > Cupressales > Cupressaceae > Cryptomeria > Cryptomeria japonica. The sequence continues at coordinate 679,478,425 of NC_081409.1, read as the reverse complement.
ACTAAAAATGGTACAAAAACAAATAGCACCATGTGAAAGTAGACAAAAAATTATACACTTAAAAAAAAAGGGCACCTAAAAAGGAGGTCTTATGAGCCTGAACAAAGCCTCTAAAGTTGCAAAATTGAGGATTGGACATGTACAATCATGAAAAACTGAAAATTGTGAAAAATATGTCCATCAAAATAAAAAAATACCACTACCACTACGAAAACCATGAAAAATTATCCCAAATAAAAAAAATTGCACCAAAAAAGGACCTAAAATGAGCAAGTTATGGGCCTACAAAACCAAAAATCCCATTGGAGAGGGGGTAAAAAATTTCAAAAATGACCTAACGTAGTGCTGACATCAACAATCCATGAAGTTAAATTTGACAATGATCTAGACGTTACCAAAAACTTCAACACCCTTGCCTAGGTGGCGACCCCGTATAGTTTGAACTGGCACGTGTCACAATCTGATTGGTCTCGTATAATTGCATGGTCATATAGTTTGTTGATTGGACCAACAATATGGCCTCCTATGTGGCAGTACGAGTGTTGGTGTGGCAACCCTAGGTGGTAGGTGATTGTGCTTTGCATGGATTCTGCATGTTTGATGACTGGATAAGTCAAGGTCATGTGTGGATGCCATTGCATCATCAATTGAAGGTATGTTCATTTCAATCATGAATTTCCATTCAATAATTTCAATTCAAACTTCTATTTCCTATTCATAATTGTTGTAGGATTGAGTCCCAATATTGGGTTTGACTAGGGAAAACCCCTATATAGCCTGAAATAATATTTTTCTCCTCTTATGTGTAGATCCAGGTCTAGAAAAAAGTTTTAGGCTTAAATAGGGTACGCAAGAGTATAGTACATGCAAAAATAGAGAACCACTACAAATTCCATCAGTATACAATTGGACTAGGGCTCCTAGTACCTTTGAACCTAAGGACAAGGGCACCTAGCATCTTTGACCTCTAAGTTTCAGCTTAGATGTTAGAACAAGGTTAGATGTTTCAGCTTAGTACATTTTGTAAGAAGCAAGTAAAGAGTATCAAAGTCCCAAATCTAGTTTCAATGTTCAATGATTCATCAGTTAGATAGGTATACCTAGAAAAAATGACCTCTAAGTTTCAGCTTAGATGTTAGACAAAGGTTCCTATCTGCACCCCTTTTTAGTTTTGTAAATCTTAGTTCATTTCTAGATATGTATATGCTAGTTTGTGTTGTTCATTATGAATTTTGTACCTTTTATCCTAGTTCTTTGTATCCATCTCAATTCAATCAATTTAAATCAATCAATAAGAGAAAAAAATAATCAAGTTCGCAAATCTCACCAATAGGTTTGAATTCAAGGCCTAATAGGTTGTTCTCCAATGAAATTGTGGAATTGGGTTTGATTCCTAGTTTGCATATTTAGACTAGTGAATCCCTATTTCACTCACTACAAAACATTAAATAAAATAAGAGAAAGTGAAAAAGGGAGGTAAACTAAACTATCCTAGAATTTCATATTACTGAAGAGAAGAAGACATTAAAAATTGTAAAATTAATCAAAAAGTATGAAAATTTATTTTTATTAACTTTCATATAGTTAAATAAGACATCAAAACAAAAAATTAGATAAATGAATATCTAATTACAATAAAATTCTAACTACAAAAGTAAATACCTCACTAACTTAAACCAAATCTTAAAATAAAATTAAAAATTAAAATAGATAAGATGTTAGCTAGAGAAATCATTAAATTGCTATAAATTGTATATTGGATTATTCCTATTGTAGTATAGAATAAGAACATCAGTGAAATAAGGATATGCATGGACTTCAAACAATTGAAAAATTATTGCAATGATGACCCCTTTACAACTCCTTAAATATAGAGGAAATATTTGATAGTGCTCATGATAGAGAAGTGCTCACATCTACAAATAGATTTTTAGGGTCCCAACAAGTGAATATATTAGAATAATACTATCATACAACCATTTATACAAATAAATTTGAATCTTATATGTATAGAATTATTCTATTTCGCTTGAATGGTGTGCATCTAGGATTTTATAGGATTATGGTATATGCACTTAGAGACTTCATACAAGATGATTGGATAATTTATGAAATGTTGAGAGATCATGTCCAACAATAAGTATAATGTTTTAAATATTTTAAAATCTTCAAATTCAACATAATTTAAACAAATATACTTGCTAACCCATTTAGTACTCTAACTTAGGACATATTATTTACATGAAGGGAATTATGGTAGACTCAAGCTCAAAATAACTATAATTTTAAATTTATTCCTCATCACCTTGAAGAATATAACAAACTAAAACTAATTCCTAGGATATACTCTTGGATTATTTCATTCCCTATCTAGGTATTTAGTAGATCTAGAGACACCAAGCTAGGATTAAAATATGTATGGGATATTATTGATTTATTTCATAATCTATCTAAAAAGTTAACGCAGTATTTTTTTATTTTAGTTGGCTTTTAGACTAGATGTAGAATTATTGATATAATACATAATTTCTAGTCTGGGTAAAACCTACTATAAGGATGAACAATGAAGGGTATCAAAATAAAAGCTAATAACTAGTTAATTATGAAATGTAACTAAAATCAAGAGAAAGGAATAAAAACAATATGGTATGACCATAACAATCCATCAACACCAAGGAATGGGATGGAGTGCTTTGCTAGGGTTTATGGAGGCGATGTTGGTGCTAGTGATTTGGATGATGGTAGTGATGATGAGGGGCATGGCTTAGTTGTGTGTGGTGTGTGGTTTCCTCTATGGGGTGAGGGTTCAATCCCTCTTCTGCTTTGGTTTTGGCTACCCTCTTTCTCTCCTTTCCTTGCCTCCCCTATTTGATGGTGGCCTATGGTCTATGCGAGATCTATTGTGTCTATTGTTGGAGATCTATTCTCGAGTCCCTTCTTTCCTCTAGAGGCTATGGGTGTTGGTGTTTTTTCTACTTTTAGGATTTTAACTTGGTTGTTGATGGATTATCCTTACTTTCCTCAACAACTATTTACAGGTGGTTCTTATCCTATTTTACAACCTTGGGGTTGGAACTTTGCTTGGTCATGTGACTCCTTGTTTTGTTGGAGGTTCAAAGATATAGTGTACCTTGGTGCGGCTTGATTTGTGACTCTATCTGTCTTGTTGGTAGGTGTTTGTTATAGGTGTTATGCCTTTGACATGCTTACAAGTTCTTTGAATGGTTTCTTTTAGAGAGTTTTTGTTCTCTTTATTGGATCCCATTTTTATTTTTAGGGTTATAATTAGATTGAAGTCTCTTCTTTGATTCTTGAGGTTTATGTTGTATTCTTGGTTCCTACTATTCCAATTAAGGTGGCTTCAGTGGGGAATCTATATGTGGTGGGTAGATGGCTCATCTTAGTTGGGGTTCCCATCTTGCTAATCTTTGTGTTTGTTTATGATCCTCCATTAGAACTCATGGAGTCTTGTTAGTTGGTTCTCATCTATAGCACTAGATGGAGGTTTTTGCTTCTCTCTATAAGTCTTCCATTTCTATTCACTCTTGTTGTTTGGACAACTCCGTGCTATCTTTGTCTTCAACTATTTTGGATCCTCTAGAGGTAGAATTTTTTGGAGTTTGGCGGTTCTGTTGAGTGTGATTTGGATGATTTAAACACCTCTTTTGGTGTTGGTTTTTTCTATAGTGACTATAGATATTGTTGATTGTGGACCTATTTAGGTGGTCCATATTGCTTTGTCTATAGGTTTTTCTCCTTTTAAAGGGTTTAAGGACACCTTTCAAAATGCTTTGGACTTTACTTTTTTATTCCATTCTCTAATGTTTAGTGTTTATATTGAATGGCTAGGTGATTCAACTATTATAATTTTTTTGGGTGCCTTCCAAAACCAAATTTTGTGGTCTCTATCTTTGTCTATGCTTGTCTTTGTTCAAGATGGTCCTTCAGGAAAAAGGTTACAAAAAGCCTTTCAAAATCCACTTGTTTCTTTCCGTTTCCTTGACTGGTTGTCTTTTAGTGCAAGGGTTTTTATCTGGAAGTTGGTTTAAGCTGTTGTCCTAAACCCCTCTGTTTTAATTATCTGATTTTGGTGTGGGCTTGTGTTCTTGCCAGTTAGGCGCTCCAGGTAAAAGCATCCTTTCAAAAAAAGGTTTATCCTTTTTTGAGTCTTTTGGTCTTGGTGGTTTCACTTCTTTTCAGTTCATCCCTATGTGCACCTATGTGGTGGTTGTGTCATGGTTCGGTCTTATCATGCTTTAATAAATTAGAACATGATATGACCATAACATCAAGATTAAGATATATGAAATACAATATATAATATTAATATATGATACAAGGAAAAATAATTATATGATGGTTAAATCTTTATCACATAGATAAACTGCCATAGATTTGTGTTGTAAAAATAAATACTAACAATAAAATAATAGATATATATGAGTATGGAGCTTTATTATATCTTTACAAAAAGAAAATTAAACAAAAAGTAAATACCTTATACATTATATAATATGGTACATTAGAACTAATATGTAGTGTAAGAAATAAATTACCCCATAGAAAAAAATACAAGTAGTCAAAGAGTCGAAATGACAATGACCTAAGGCATAAAATAAGAAAACGGGTTGAAAAACTCTGAAAGAAGATGAATGGTAGTAACAAACAAAAAAAAACACCATTTAAGTAATTTCATAAGAACTAAAAGGCAATCATTCCAATGTAAGTTTGAAAAAATGGAGGATAAGAGAAAGAGAAATTTGAAGCGATTGCAAGAACATATACACTGTATCTAATTGAATCCAATGACATAAAATGGGTAGTCTAAAATCTATTTATATGGAAGTTCATGGACAAAAACCTACAATGGGCCGTTTAAAAAATTACCATCACAGTTATTTATAGAAAAGTTGTTTGGGAGTATATATTTGTGTTTAACAAATGAAAGTGGATCTCAAAATTTTTAGAAAGGAATGCGATACTCCAAGGATTCTAGTAATACATGAATTCTTAGTGCCCAATGCAAACAATAGAAATCTCAAAATTTACATTTGAGAAAAATTCCCAAATTTTAGTAACAAACAAAATGGATGTCAAGTCAACTACATAGATATTTTATGTATTTGGATATCTCATCCCCCTTCACAAAGGAAGAAATAAAGTAGGTGATTGGAATATCTACTAGTATATCTATATTTTAAAAATATAGGTAAATTATGTCGAGAGATATCTTATAATAGAAAGGAATCTGACGATTGCAACAATATTAGTAGTATACAAGAGTTTCAAAAATATCATGGCACTCTTCCACTATCATTTGAATGTAACAGTTTCATATAGTTGGAAACAAGTGGCGAGGGTTCTATTTTATTTGGAGTAATAAAATAACACCTCCACAAAAACCAAAAGATGACATATTTCATGCATTTACCCGTCATTTGCATATCAAATTGTTTCAAAATTGAATTTTTGTTTATAGACATTTTGATGTCATTGTAGATGCCTCTTGGCATAAAAACTATTGAGAAACATAAGGTGGATGTTAAATGAATTATCACACTCATGAGGGTGGCATTCAATGGGTGGTTCCTCACCATTTGATAAATTAAAGATTGTAGAGTATGGTATGTCATAAAAAGCATATAATATAACATTTTTCAAACTAGATTAAAGGAATTTTTATCACATATTACATCGACATTAAATAGTAAATGGTTACTTGTGAGAAGGAATGTATTCTATCTATGAAACCTCATTACAAAAAACCATAGACAACTTGGAAATGATTAGGAAAAGTCATCATGAACTCAAGCATGAATCACTTATTATAATTTGTGCTTTATATCTTATAAATGAATTATCTTCAATTTAAAAAAATGCATGAAGGTCAAATATTTCCATATCAAGTATCAAATAAAGGAAACCATAGATGGTTTTCTAGGTGAAGCCACGTGAAATTATGAGTATGAATCACTTTTCCTAAATTCAAAAAATGGATGTAAGAGAGAAAATGATTGATACATGATATTACATAAAAATAGTAAAATGAGGTGGTATTCATAATGGATAAGTACTATATTCATCTATAAGTTGTGGCACTATACACCTACTTAATGTTGTAACTTCTATTTGAATCATCTAACCAATTATTACAAAAATAGCTAAAATTATCCTCCCTTTCCTTAAGATTATCATTGCAAAGATTTTGTTACCTAGCACATTTATTTTAGCAAAAGGTGTTGGAGTTTTCAACTTCCCAAGTGACAATTATGACTACAACAACTTCCATATATATATATATATATATATAGAGAGAGAGAGAGAGAGAGAGAGAGGGAGAGAGAGAGAGAGAGAGAGAGAGAGAGAGAGAGAGAGAGAGAGAGAGAGAGAGAGAGAGAGAGAGAGAGAGAGAGAGAGAGAGAGAGAGAGATTTTACCAAGAAATGTTAAATGATATTGCTGAGATATTTTACACTGTGTACATTAGCTTGGTTATATAGTTAATAGATGATGAGGTAGTTAAAACTACCTTGTTACAAACATTAAATGCATGATGCAATATAATAAATGTTTAAAGAAAATATTAAATAATTAGACATGACTCATATCCTCTAGAATGTGACCTAAGATAACTAACATGAACAATATTAAATGAGAGTTCCATGTGACAACTAAGCTATCCTAAGTAAACTTAAAATGCAAATGATGTTTAATGGAAAGCAACTGTCATGTATGCCTAAGACCATTACAAGATAAATGCCTAAGTTGGACTCAAGCATGAGTAAATAATATTTACTCCAATAAAAAAGACAAGAAAGATGCCAAGGATAAAAAATGTAAAAGGAAAGAATAGAGAAAAATGGATTCAAAGGTAAATAAAAAATCATCTTCATGATTGAGGATATCTCATAATAACAAGTTGTACAAATATTAAATAAAAGGAAATAGGAGTTTAGATAGTCTAGGGTCTACTATTAGAGTACCTAGCCACAAAAAGAGAGAATGTTATCTAAGGAGAAACACAAAAATTAAAAAGGGTAAATAAAAGGAAAAAAGTAGAGGTGGAAATGATTCAAATTCAAGAGAGTCCTTCACTAGCTAAGATTGCAATAAAGGAAACTATAGAGTAGTTAATCTCATTTTTCCTACATTAAATTTTGGTGAACTCAACATATCTTACACTTGCAATCATATTTTAGATTTTTAGTTTTAGGTCTGATGATTCCATGAAATTTTCCGAGTTAGATGCATTCATTCATTACTTATGTAGTTGCATTGCTTAGTTCATGTATACTTGCACTGGTTAATTTATGTACTTGCATTGCTTAATTTATGTATTGATATTATTGTTCATTAATTGAATATGTTAGAAATAAAATTTTATTTCATTCATTATTCGTTTCATTGCATTTGACGTCATTAAAATAAAACAAATAAATAAAGGATGTTTTAGAATCTTTTATGTTGAATAATTTTTTTTGAAGCACTGCCCCGAACCGAGTTCCATGTTGTCAATTCTATAATAAAACATTGGCCTTTGGCCGACTTGTTTTTGCATTGTGATAATTTTTTATATCGGTTTATGATTGTCAATCCCTATATCCATAGGAATATTTTGATGCAAGAGGGTGATTACACTACCAAATCTATTAATGCTCTATGTTCTAAGGATGAAGAATTGATGAAAAATGCTTGCCGCTCTCCGAAAATTGGTCCTCCTCATGATGAAATTTTGGTGCAAGAAGAGATTATCAACATGTCTTTTAAAAGTCGGTGTTTAGTCAACTTTTTTTTCATTGTGATAGTTTCTTAGACCAACTTATGACTATCAACCCCTATATCCATATGAATATTTGGAGGCAAGAGAATGATTATACTATGAACTTTATTAATTATCTCTCTTCTAAGGATGAATCATTGAGGAATAATGCTTTTCCCTCTCCCAAAACTGGTCCTCCCCTTGATGAAATTTTGGTGAAATAAGACTATCAATAGTTATTTCAAAAATCTCTCTCTGAGGGATGAGACTTTGAGGAATGAAGATCCTTCTAAAAATTACCTCCCTCATAAGGATACCTTGGTGAAAGACGATTCTCTTATGCTACAATATTTTAATATAATTGGAAATCTCCTTTATGAAGCTTCCCCTTCCAGTCAATCCAAAATCAATCATATTCATGAAGAAGTATTTTTGGCTGGAAATCCTCTTTATGAAACTTACAATGTTTCTAATACCCTCTCTCCTAAAGATGGAGCTTTAGTGGAGAAAGAACCCAACAAAAATCAATTCAATTTCATTCAAGTTTATATTTATGAGAAACCTAAAATTGTTGTCCACCTTCATCAAGATGTCCCTTAACCTCAAAATAAACCAATGGTTCATGTTAAAGATAGAGTGGATCATCAACCTAATTATTGGAAGTATGTGTTGATGTGGTTGTCATTGATGTCAAACTTCTTGTTCCGAATAGCTACTTCTTTGGAAAGTTTGTGGTGCAGAGATATCTTGTTGTATTGTTGTTGCAGTTATTCTATTGGTTGTTCTAGAAGTGTTTGAGTCTGAGAAGTGTTATTGATGTTGCTTGGTGTTGTTATCATCTTTGGTTAAATATTTGTGGTATTATGGATACGTGAGTCTTGTAGTCTGGAAATATTTTTTGTGTTCTTTGGATGTTCAGGTATATTTCATATCCAATTGTGATATTCTGTGTTAATCCTACCTTTTGGTCCGGATATGATTTGTGGAAGGTAATTCGATGTGTCATGGGTCTCACCATAGCATGTAGAGATCTAGATAAGAGAAATTTGTATTGATCTTGAATATGTTTTGGTCCTCTCTTTCTCTTGGAGTGGATTAGCATGTGTTTTTTTTAGTTTGAAAGGTGTATTTTGTTTTAGGTTGACTTGGTTCAGGTTTTGATGATCTATCTTGTATATAAAGAATGTATATGCTTGATTTGTGTAAGAATAAGAGAAAGAATGTGATGTAGAGATAGCCAATGAAATTTAGTCAAGAGAAGAGAAGAAGAGTTGTGTTCTGATAATATGCAAGTTGTTTGATACTCTAGAAGAAATATGAGACAGTTTGTTGATAGATGAGGTCTGAGTTGTGTGTGTTGATGTTGGTCTCTTGATGAAAAGTTCAGGACAAATTCATGATCAAGAGATCCTTATTTTCATATCTATTTGTTGTATATTTCCCTGTTGTAGTTAGCATCATGTTTCGAAGTCATTTTTGTATCTTTCCCCCAGAATAGTTATCCTTGGTCAACAAGTTCAAAAAAGTGAGCTCTTTCAATTTAATCTGATATACATAGTGGATATATTTTGTGAGCAGGTGCTCACCCTAGTTTTTCCCTATTTTGGGTTTTCCACATACAAAATTTTGGTGTTGATGTGTTTATTATTATTGGCATGTTGGCATAACTGATAGAGATGATGATGTACCAGTAAAGGATGATGTTGATATGATGATATATTGATGGACTGTTGGTGATGATATATTGAAGGACTGTTGGTGATGATATTTATATAATTATGATATGATGCTTTATGATTAGTTATTTGTGTTATCATTTATGGCAACCATGTTTGTTTATGTTTGGTATATCATCTAAGTTATCTATGTTATCTAAGTTTATCTTAATCAATAATGAATTGAGTTGGACAACAAAACTGCTAAGTTGCAGTCTACCCATAAGCAGGAACAATGAAGGAGATGGTTGTGCTAGAGATCCATGTTTAGCTAGGTGTTACAGTTCTGAATTTATGCTTATGACATTGTAATGAGTCTATGATTGGAACCACATCATGTTTCAAGAACCGGAAGTCATGTCTATAATTGACTGTTATATATTTAGTGTAGGGTTTGAGTTCACCGGTAACAAGATCTTTAACCAGTGATGACATATGGTTTGGCGGTAAATCTTATCATGTTCATTACTTAGTGATGACATGTCAGAAAATGTGTGTGATGATAAGATTGCATTTAAGCATGTACAATGAGTGAATTTCTTGGGAAGCAACAAAGTGCTTATTAAAATGTGTTAAAGGGTTTGACAGCTTATCAGATTGATGTGTTATGATCATGAAATGACAGTAATTGTCTTGAGATTTGTTGTAATGGTCTGTATGATGATCTATATTGATTTGTAATGATCTAATATGATCTATGATGTCAATTAAATATATTTTTAATGTTGTTAGGGTTATGTAACTGACTTAATTGAAAAATGTATTTAGGTGTATTTTGAGAAGGTTTAGTGTGTCGGTGAGTAGAGAAAGAGAGTGTGTCGAACCAGATTGAGATTTCTGTATGTATGAAGTAGATTGGAGCTTAAATGTGTATGTACTAGAAAGAAAAGAGTGCATTGATCAGATCATTTATCTGTTGTTTCCTAACAGTTGCAGCAACATTAAAATCCCTTAATCGAGTAGGTCCTAATAGGCCTGATTTTGTAAATTCCTTCACTGCATGGCTCATTAATTTGGGTTTAAATCCCTTACCAAGGTTACTCCTAACTAGGTAGAGGTCCTAACAGAGCTGAGGTTAAAATTCCTTCTTCAGGTGACTCCTAACAAGGTCTTCTCTTAACCGAGCATTATTGTAAAGCTCCTAACCAGGCTAGGCCTTTAACATAGCACATTCTAAAAGAGTGTAAATTTTGTGGGTACCAATTCTCACTGTGGTTTTTCTCATTTGGGTTTCCACGTGAAATTTTTTTGTGTTCATATAGTAGTTGATTTTTTATGTGTGGGTTTGATTTCATTACATTGCTTACATGTTGATGAACACATGAATGAGTAGTTTGGTAAATCTACTTTAAGTGATTTATTGAGTAGTTACCGGTACTAATTATGAACTATTTTTGAGAAGTGTTTTCCAATTGGTAAAATATTTTAGTTTATTGCTATCACTGATTCACCCACCCCCCCTCTCATTAATAACCGGATTCTCACAATAATAATTGGTATCAAGCACTAGGTCCTCTTTGTGCAGAATCTTAACCGCTTGAGGTAAAGATCCAAGAAGATGATGAAGAAGGAGGGTCCTAAATTCATTAAGGACAACTACAAAATATGGAGTGATAGAATGAAGATTTAAATCAAAGGTATAGGTGTTCAATTTTGGTAGCATGTTATTACTAAGTATGTACCTCCTACCGGTCCTCTGATAGCAGATCAACTTAAGGAGCAATAGGAAATCATTGAAGCATTGGAAGCCATTGTAAGTACACTTTTTGATATTGAATATATTGATGTCCATGGTTTAGAAACTACTTTTGAAGTTTGGGAGAAGTTAGAATTAATCTATGGTGGTGATAAGCATGTGAAAAGGGCTAAAGAAGAAAGCCTTAGAGGAAAGTTTGATGATATCAAAATGATGGAAGGAGAAAATATCACTCAATATGGATAGAGGATAAATGAAGTTGTCAGTGGAATTAAAAGTACTGGCGGTACTATAAATGAAGACACTGTGGTGAGTAAAATGCTTAGAAACCTATTGCCTGCCTATGTCATTAGAGTGTCGTATATTCAAGAGTTGAGGTCAGTTAGTAATGATAAGGTTAGTGTAGATTCTTTGATTGGTAAGCTCACTACTTTTGAGTTGAAAATTTTTGATAACAGTGTACCTAAGACATAATATGCTTTCAAAGCATTTGTATCTAGTGTACCAATGAGAAAAAGGAAAGATGTTTGTCATAGTCATGAATGAAGGTCAAGTCATCATGGTGGTAGAAAAGATGATGTGGATAATGAAGATAATCTGATGGAATTTGAAGCTCTATTAGTAAAAAGACTTCCTAGAGGCACTGGTAAGTACAATGGAAAGCTACCTCTTAAGTATTTCTCTTGTAACAAGATAGGACATATAGTTGCAAATTGTCCTAATAGTGATCAAAAGGAAAAATTTAGAAAATATAAGGGAAAAGAAAAAAAATAGTGCTATGTTGCAGTTGATGAAGGAGCTATTGATGAGGAATTTGAGGATGAAGACAATGAGGAGATTATTTTTGTTTCTATTAAGGAAGATCTGTCTAATAAGAATGCTTTAGTATCTCACATTGACAACAGTGATGAATGGATTATTGACAGTGGTTGCTCACACCACATGACCAGTGATAAGAACAAGTTTATTTCTCTTGAAGAATTTTATGGTGGTGTAGTAATATTTGGGAACAATTCACCCTGTATGGTAAAAGGTAAAGGTTCTATCTCTTTGAATGGTAAAAGTAATGTTGATGATGTATATTGGGTTGAAGGTTTGAAATATAACTTGTTGAGTATTGGTCAGTTGAATGACAAAGGTTATTATCTTGAGTTTAAGAATGGAGTATGTAGGATCTTAGGATGCAACAGAGAATTAATTGCTACTAGTAAACAAACTAAAGATAACTTATTCCATCTGAATGCTAGTGTAAATAGTTGTTTGGCTGCTAAGGTTGAAGATAGTTGGTTATGGCATATAAGTTTTTGTCATGTGAAAATTGATAATATGGTTAAGGTCAACAAATCTAGTATGGTGAGAGGTATGCCACAACTTGTTAAACTAGACAATGTGATGTGTAAAGAATGTCAGTTGGGTAAGATGCCTACATCTTCTTTTAAGAGAAAATCTTTTTCTTTTGAGAATATTCTAGATTTGGTGCACACTGACTTATGTGGTTCTATGAGGACTAGAAGTTTTTATGGTGAGAAGTATTTCATGTTATTTATTGATGATTTTTTTAGAATGATGTGGGTTAATTTTTTAAAGGAAAAGTCAGAAGCTTTCAGAAAGTTTAAGGCATTCAAAGCCTTAGTAGAAAAGGAAACCGATAAGAATCTTAAGTGCTTGAGATGTGACCAGGGTGGAGAGTTTACATCAGATGAGTTTGTGAGATATTGTGATGAAAATAGAATAAAAAGGCAGTTATCTGCTCCAAGGACACCTTAATAAAATGCAATTGAAGAAAGGAGAAACAAAACCATTGTTGAAGAAGCAAGGACTATGTTGATTATTGAGATGTACCTAAGATGTTTTGGAGAGAAGTAGTCAGCACTACGGTATACACATTGAACCGAGTACTGGTGAAGAAAGGCAATGACAAGACACCCTATGAGTTATGGTATGGTAAAACCTATAATGTTAGTTACTTCAAATTTTTGGCAGCAGGTGTTTAAATTTGACCCTAAAAGTGATGAAGGAACATTCCTTGGCTACTCTACTAAGAGAAAAGCTTTCAAGTGTTTTAACAAAAGGACAAAGAAGATTGTAGAGAGTTTGAATGTAAAATTTGATGAGTTCTCTGATAAACCTAATGATACCAACAAATCTGAACTAGTAGATGATGAACAAAAACTTGTGATTATTGAACCAAAAGTGCAGAAAGATGTTGAGAAGAATAGTGCATATGAAGATGCTAGACTGGTAGAAGATGGCGAAGAGGTTATTGCACCAAAATAGGTTATACCTAGGTATGTAAGGTTAAATCATTCTGAATACCACATAATAGGTGACAAGAATGTTGGAGTGTAGACTAGAAGAAAAATTAGAGAAAGCTCTTGTATGATTTCCACAGTTGAACCAAAGACAGTGAGAGAAGATCTTAAGGATAATGATTGGATAAAGGCAATCAATGAAGAGCTTGATTAGATTGAGAGAAACAACACTCGGTCACTTATTCCTAGACTTGATGATAAAAATATGATTGGTACAAAGTGGGTGTTTAGAAATAAGCTGAATGAAGATGATGAAGTGGTTAGAAACAAGGAAAGACTAGTTTGCAAATGGTATGCACAAGAAGAAGGTGAAGATTATGGAGAGACCTTTGCACCGGTTTCTTGGCTTGAAGGAGTTAGAATGCTACTTGCATTTGCATCCTTTAAAGGTTTCAAAGTTTACCAAATAGATGTAAAGTCAAATTTTTTGAATGGTATTCTTGAAGAAGAGGTGTATATTGAACAACCAAATGGATTTACATTGTCAAAAGATAAGGATATGGTATGCAAACTGCATAAAGCATTATATGGATTAAAGCAAGCACCAAGGGTGTGGTTTGATAGACTTCATGCACATCTAATAAAGATAGGATTTCACAGAACCAGTGAGGACAACAATATTTATTTGAAGGATGAAGGAGACAAGATGTTGATTGCAGAATTATTTGTTAATGATATATTTGGAGGAAATGATGATATGAGTATGAATTTTGCAGATGAGATGAAGGAAGAGTTTGAGATGTCTCTAATAGGTAAGATAAAAATTTTCATTGGTTTGTAGGTACAACAGATGAAAGGTGGTATTTTTATCAGTCAGTCTAAGTATGTGAAGGAAGTGTTAAAGACCTTTAGAATGGAAGACTATAAACCGGTTGGAACACCTATAGTTATAGGTTGCAGATTGTCAAAAGAAGATGATTCACCCTCAGTGGATGAAAAGGAATATAGATCTATAATTGGGAAACTTCATTATGTTGTTCATAGTAGACCGAATATTGCACATGCAGTTGGTTTAGTACCAAGATTTCAGAAGAGCCCTAAGGAGACACATATGAAAACAGTGAAGAGAATATTTAGATATCTTAGAGGGACAATTGATTATGGATTGTGGTATCCATATAAAGGTAATTTTTCTTTGTAGGTATTCACTGATATTGATTGGGCAGGTAATGTAGATGACCAGAAGAGCACAACCAGCGGTGCATTCTTTCTAGGAGGAAGACTAGTATCTTGGAATAGTAAGAAACAGACTTGTATATCTGAATCTACAATATAAGCAGAGTATGTGGCTACATCCATGAATTGTACACAATCTATATGGATGAGACATGTCTTGGAAGGATTCAAGAAGGATATGACAGAACTGGTGATCATACATTGTGATAACACTAGTGCTATAAACATTTCAAAGAACCTGGTACTGCATGCTAGGACTAAACATATTGAATTGAAGTATCATTTTCTGAGAGAAAGAGTATAGGAAAATAAAGTGAGATTGGATCATGTGTCAAGTAAGTAGCAGTTGGATGACATATTAACTAAGCCATTACCTAAGGCTATCTTTGAATATCTCAGAGGTAAGTTGGGGGTTATACCCCTACCCTAGGTCAACTAAGAAGGTGTGGATGCATCAATCCGGTGGACCCAACAAATATCTTTCACTATAGATTTTTGAGAAGTGGGCTACTCCTCAAGGGAGCAATAGAGATGAAGTAGCAAAACTAAAGATAGAAGATGCCTTTGCACCTTTGGCATTGCTGTCAAAGGGGGAGAAGAACAATGACAGGGAGAAGTAATGCAAAGGAGGAGAAGATCAAGTGAAGCACAGATCAATACAACATGACATGATCAGTTCCTAGTATTTGTCATCAGTTGATTCTTTTGGTGTTATATTCTTTTAGTATTGCCATCAATGCCAAAAAGGGAGAATATTGGCATATTGGCATAACTGATAGATATGATGATGTATCGGTAAACAATGATATTTAAATGATGATATATTGATGGACTGTTGGTGATGATATATTGAAGGACTGTTGGTGATGATATTGTCATGAGGCTAGACCGACCTATTGCCCAAACAAGCTTTTTCCTTCCAAAGGAGGTCCAACCTCACGCGGCACTGGCAAACCTTACTCACGAATTCCATTGTGGACAAGTCCTTTCTTGTTTCCAGACTACGCCATCCCTTTTCAAGTGTCCACCACCTGACCACATTTACACGCACCCATGCCGAATAGAAGTGCATGCCAACACTCTCACGGGTTTCCTTCATCCTAATGCTCCTAGCACTCCCTTTAAGTCCCTGACTCTACTCTAGCACTATCTTGTCACACCGCCCTTGCACCCCTGGTACAAGCTTATAGGTCTCTTCTATGCCTTCATCTTCTTGAGTCCCCCATAAGACTCTGACTACTAACACTGACCCTTGCCGAAACTCCTTAAGTCCTCCGGCTCCAACTCTACACACTCCCTGAGCATGCCTAGTACTCCCATAGTACTGGTGCCCCATGTTGGCCTCCCTCAGCTCCTGTGAACCCTCAAGCACCAAACATATCTCATGGGATGACTAGACTCTCTGAGCTAGCTTCCTGTTTGTCCATCTCCACACAATGAACACAATACTAGGGCAATAGATAGCTTTATTGTTATGAAGAGATGGCCCCTGGCCCAGTCTACAAACAATTCCAACTCTGTCGCTGGTAACTACCCCGGATACTTCCCAAGCATCCGATTACAAGTTCCTGCCCCTAGATCAACATCCACTCTTGAAACACCAGTACAGATGCCACTGCACCTCACCCCTGGTGGTAGCTTCTCATGTAGACTCCTGATCCACAAAGACACTGTCTCCTTCAGAACTCAACCTGGTGCACCACTGACTCTCTCGTGAGCTCGCGACAGCTTACCCAGTAAACAACTCAGACCCCCTTCCTGAATGGGGACTCCAAGTCACACTGCTTTAGGCCCCTAGCCTATGCCTACATGGCTTCACTAGTGAACCCGGTTCCCTATAGAACCTGTGCACAATAACCAGCTCCATGCAAACACTCAGTCTAAGTCTCTCAGACTGAAAAAACACCTTACACTCCTACTTGGGCACCATGCTCTTCGCTCCATGATCCAATCCAATATCCTTGGTTGTTGAACTCTCCTTCAACTCAGCTGTGCTCCCAGAACAACTCGCCTATCGACCACATCCTCTTTTCGGTCATGCAACTCATCCATCTTTGTCACCCTTTTGGACTCGCCTCATGGCTCGGCTCAACATGAGCACACTTTCAGAACCTGGTCCCTACTGCCACATTCTACCCCCACTCTAGGGCCTTGAGATCCCGGATCTCAATGCAAATCCCACTTCAGGTAACCTAGGTGTGTACCCAGCACATCACCCCACTTTTTCCACAAGACACATGGACTTCTGGCTCGGCAAATCAACCCACATAGCTTGCCCAACTCTCGAGCTCCAACATTCCAACATAGATAGCCCATTGCGTGGCCATCCCCCTTACAAGATCTTGGGTACTCCACTTCCCCAATCAGGACAATCCATTGCACGATCATCCTTCTTGCAAGGGCCTAGGTACTCCGCTTCCCTAGTCCTCGGGTCATAGACAACTCCCCGGGAGTCATCCCCAACATTGGCTCATTTGGTCCACTTCACTGAGATAGGGACCATGAGAATGCATCCACCAGTAAACCTCACCATCCAATGATAAGGCGAGGTTACTCTACTTCACCCCTAATATCCATGTAGGACCTCTATCTCCCTAAGACTAGAGGGCAGGGTTACTCTTCTTCACCCCTAGGAGGAGGTGTCTGCCACATACCACCTTGGTGCACTCCTGGCACTCAACTATTCCTTCAACTGACCCCCATATATAAGTTTTTTGTCCAATTCTCACACAACTGTAGCTTGGCATTAACCATTTCACAATCACCACAACTTCCACCTGCTGAGAATAACAAGGGACTTACAACCCCAGAAGCCTACTGATCTCCCTAAGAGAGCAGCCCCTTACATCCTCCCCCACTTAAAATAGGTGACGTCCTCGGTGCCGGACCATTCAACCCGAGTCTCATCCTTCACAACATTAGGACCTGTTAAAAGTGAACTTCGGATTCACTGTGCCCTGCACTTGTATCATTTATGTCCCTGACATACTTGATACTTGCCAGCATACCTCATACTAGACTTTCACTTGCATGAATCCCATCCATGGCTAGCTCACTTCAGCAACCCCCTGAGTCCAACTCATTGCCTCCGCACTGATCTTGTGAAGACGCTCCTTTGCCTCCAACTGATCTCTGCTGCTAGTCCCCGACTCAACAACATATTGCAAGAACCCAGTCCTTGACTTCCACTGAGCTGACTATCCTTGTTCGAACATCTGTGAAACAACTCTGTGATATTCGGTTGCACCATGCCCCAGACTAGCTTCTACATCTCCAAGACTCCACCATTTGCACTG
Source organism: Cryptomeria japonica (assembly GCF_030272615.1). Lineage (NCBI taxonomy): Eukaryota > Viridiplantae > Streptophyta > Pinopsida > Cupressales > Cupressaceae > Cryptomeria > Cryptomeria japonica. Next base: position 679,460,472 of record NC_081409.1, on the reverse strand, counting down.
CAACATGACAGAACACCACAAACCATTCTCACCTCTCAACTTAGCTACTAGTGCCATCCTCGATGAAACCCTTGTCTTCCAACTTCCACTGCTCCCAGATCGAATCCTGGCATCCACTTAAAGACACACCTGCTACCAACCCTATTGTGCAAGCCCCTGGTATCTGGCCACCTTGAAGACACATACTCTACTAACCACAACACCCAACTAACTTCCCAAGTCACACATTCAACTTTCAGCTCTCAACTACCTTTCTGTAGTGCCATCCTGATTGCTTGTTGACTGACCTCGGTGTGCCCCGCATCTTATCCTATCCCCAATAACTCAACCAAAGAACAACAACCAACATACTCCCGTTGATCCACCTCTAGCTGTACATGATCCTCCTGGTACTTGTCAACCACTTCCACCTCCTTGGTGTACTCTTGCAAACCCACACCTCATGAGTCTACCTTGGTGCACTTCCCTAAAGACACCCATCTTGCATTGCATCCCACACATTTGATCTGCCCACTTCAATCTGTTGTGTTACTTTGTTTGATTGATGCACTGTCCATGGAACACCCTGCGCCCTCGGAGCCGCAACCCAAAGAAACTACCAACGTCATTCAGCTGACCAACCTCTTGTGCATAATGCCTCTGCAATCCACATCCAATGTGGGCAAGGTACTCACTTTCCCTTGACTTTCTCTATGACTCAGTCCCATCTTTGGTTCCCAACCTTTAGACCTAACTCGCCACCAATTTCACACCTCAGATCATGTCCCAGACACAATCCTACATCTTAGGTGCACTTCCCTGAAGACACCCAAATCTTGCATTACATCCTACACATCTAGTAAACTCACTTCCACCCATTGTGCCACTTTGCTTGACTGACGCACTGTCCATGGAACGCCCTGCGCCCTCGATGCTGCAACCCAAAGAAGCCACCAACATTTGTAAGCTAGCCAACCTCTTGTGCCTAATGCCTTTGCAAACCACATCCAATGTGGGCAAGGTACTGCCTCTTTCCCTTGACTTCCTTTGTGACTTGGCCCCTCACTGGCTTTCCACCATTGGACTTGTTTTGCCACCAAATTTACACCTCGGATCATGTCTCGGACACAATCCTACACCACACTGGGAACGACCTTACGCCATCCCACAGCCCAAATTGTTACACCTCAGGTCCATCCCAGATAAGACCTTACACCACACTGTACCTTATAGCTCCATCTTGATTTCGCCTCGGACCCATCCTTGACAAGATCCTACACCACACTGCCCCTCGCAGCTCCTAACCCTTTGACTAGTCTTATATGTCACTGCTCTTGGACACTACCATATCAAATCTTGCGGCCCTGCTGACTACTTCCAGCACTGAACCTAGTTCAATACTGACTCAAACCTTGCCTACTTCGCTCCACCCGAACTACTAAGGCACTTCCTATGCAAGATTTTCTCCACTAAGAGATCCACTCCTGATCCCTTGTTGCTCCACTAGCATAGTCCCTTCCTGATGGAACTCAGTCCCAGGCACAAACTCCAACCAGCTGACTACCACTCATGGAACTCAGCCACAAACTTCACCATCCTTATCCCTACCTAGATTGGCCTCGAATTTTTAGTGACCATGCCCTGCTAGCCACCTTGGTCTACCTGTCCTCGACATTGCAAACCACAATCCACCTTCGCAGTCTTCCTCTGACCACATGATAGCCCAGCTACCTTAGCTCATCTAACTGGCCCTACCAATTTTTTTATGCTCTGATACCAACTATCTTGGGGCTAGACCGACCTGCTACCCAAACAAGCTTTTTCCTTCCAAAGGAGGTCCAACCTCATGCGACACTGGAAAACCTTACTCACAACTTCCATTGCAAACAAGTCCTTTCTTGTTTCCAAACTACACCATCCCTTTTCAAGTGTCCACCACCTGACCACATTAACACGCACCCATGCGGAATAGAAGTGCATGCCGACCCTCTCACGGGTTTCCTTCATCCTAATGCTCCTAACACTCCCTTCAAGTCCTTGACTCTACTCTAGCATTATCTTGTCACACCACCCTTGCACCCTTTGTACAAGCTTATAGGTCTCCTCTATGCCTTCATCTTCTTGAGTCCTCCATAAGACCCTGACTACTAACACTAACCCTTGCCGAAACTCCTTAAGTCCTCCAGCTCCAACTCTACACAATCCCTGAGCATGCCCAGTACTCCCATAGCACTGGCACCCAATGTTGACCTCCCTCAGCTCCTCTGAACCCTCTAGCACAAAACATATCTCATGGGACGACTAGACTCCCTAAGATAGCTTCCTGTTTGTCCATCTCCACACAATGAACACAATACTGGGGTAATAGATAGCTTTATTGTTATGAAGAGATGGCCCCTGGCCTGGTCTACAAACAATTCCAACTCTATTGCTGGTCACTACCTTGAATACTTCCCAAGCATCTGATTACAAGTTCCTACCCCTAGATCAACGTCCACTCTTGAAACACTGGTACAGATACTACTGCACCTTGCCCCTAGCGGTAGCTTCTCATGTAGACTCCTGATCCACAAAGACCCTGTCTCCTTCGGAACTCAACCTGGCGCACCACTAACTCTCTCATGAGCTTGGGATGGCTTACCCAGTACACAACTTAGACCCCCTTCCTAAATGGGGACTCCAAGTCATACTGCATTGGGCCCCTAGCCTATGCCTACATGCCTTCACTAGTGAACCTGGTTCCTTGTACAACCTGTGCACAATAACCAGCTCCATGCAAACACTCAGTCCAAGTCTCTTAGACTGACAAAACACCTTGCACTCCTACTTGGGTACCAAGCTCTTCGCTCCATGATCCAATCCAATATCCTTGATTGCTGAAGTCTCCTTCAACTCGGCTATGCTCCTAGAACAACTCGCCTATGGACCATGTCCTCTTGTCAGTCATGCAACTCATCCATCTTTGTCACCCTTTTGGACTCACCTCATGGCTCGGCTCAACATGAGCACACTTTTAGAACCTGATCCCTACTGCCACATTCGACCCCCACTCTAGGGCCTTGAGATCTCGGATCTCAATGCAAATCCCACTTCAAGTAACCTAGGTGTGTGCGTGGCACATCACCCCACTTGTTCCACAAGACACATAGACTTCTGGCTCTACAACTCAACCCACATAGCTTGCCCAACTCTCAAGCTCCAACATTCTAACATAGATAGCCCATTGCGCGGCCATCCCCCATACAAGATCTTGGATACTCCACTTCCCCAACCGGAACAATCCATTGCATGATCATCCTTCTTGCAAGGGCCTAGGTACTCCACTTCCCTAGTCCTCAGGTCATAGACAACTCCCCTGAGTCATGCCCAACATTGGCTCAGTTACTCCACTTCACTGAGATAGGGACCATGAGAATGCATTCACCAGTAAACCTCACCATCCAATGATAAGGTGGGGTTACTCTACTTCACCCCTAATGTCCATGTAGGACCTCTATCTCCCTGAGACTAGAGGGTAGGGTTACTCTTCTTCACCCCTAGGAGGAGGTGTCTGCCACAGACCACCTTGGTGCACTCGTAGCACATGGCTATTCCTTCAACCGACCCCCATATATAAGTTTTTCATCCAATTCTCACACAACTGTAGCTTGGCATTAACCATTTGTCAATCACCACAACTTCCACGTACTGAGAATAACAAGGGACTTACAACCCTAGAAGCCTACTGATCTCCCCGAGACAGCAACCCCTTATAGATATAATTATGATATGATGCTTTATGACTAGTTATTTTTGTTGTCATTGATGGAAACCATGTTTTTTTTTATGTTTGGTATATCATCTAATTTATCTATTATCTAAGTTATCTAAGTTTAGCCTAATCGGTAATGAATTGAGTTGGATAGCGAAACTGCTAAGTTGCAGTCTACCGGTAAGAAAGAATAGTGAAAGAGATGGTTGCGGTAGACATCCATGTTGAGTTAGGTGTTATGGTTTGGAATGTATGCTTATGACATTGTAATGAGTCTATGACTGGAACCACATCATGTTTGAAGAGCCCAAAGTCATGTTTGTAATTGACTTTTGTATTCAGTGCAGGGTTTGAGAATAGGTAACAAGATCTTTAACATATGATGATTTATGGTTGATGGTAAATCTTATCATGTTCATTACTTAGTGATGACATGTCAAAAACCGTGTGTGATGATAAGATTGTATTTAAGTGCATACAAGGAGAAAATTTCTTGAGAAACAGTGAAGTGCTTATCAGAATGTGTTAAAGGGTTTGATAGCTTATTAGATCGATGTGCGATGATGTGTTATGATCAATCAACAATTGTAATTGTCTTGAATTTTTTTGTAATGAATTGTAATGATTTGTAATGATCTGATATGATCTATGATGTAAATTCAAAGTATTTTGAATGTTGTTAGGGTTATGTAAGTGACCTAGTTGAAAAATTTATTTAGGTATAGTTTGAAAAGGTTTAGTGTGTCGGTGATTAGAGAAAGAGAGTGTGTCGAACCAGATTGAGATGTCTACATGTGTGAAGTAGATTGGAGCTGAAATGGATTTTTACTAAAAAGTAGAGAGCGCATTGATCAAATCATTTATTTGTTGTTTCCTAATAGTTGCAACAATATTAAAATCCGTTAATCGGGTAGGTCCTAATAGGCCTGATCTTGTAAATCCCTTCATTGGGTGGCTCATTAATTTGGGTTTAAATCCTTTAGCAAGGTTACTCCTAATTGGGTAGACCTCCTAACAAAGATGAGGTTTAAATACCTTCACCGTGTGACTCCTAACATAGTCTTCTCTTAACCAGCCATTATTGTAAAGATCCTAATCAAGCATTATTGTAAAGATCCTAATCAGGCTAGGCCTTTAAAAGGGCATATCCAAAAGAGTATAAATTTTGTGGGTACCAATTCCCACCGTGGTTTTTCTCATTTGGGTTTCCACTTGAAAAATTTATGTGTTCATATGGTGGCTGATTTATTATGTGTTGATTTGATTTCATTACATTACTTATATGTTGATGAGCACATGAATGAGTAGTTTGGTAAATCTACTTTAAGTGATTGATTGAGTAGCTATCAGTACTGGTTATGAACTATTTTTGGAAAGTGTTTTTAGATTGGTGAAAGATTTCAGTTTATTTCTATCACTGATTCACCCTCCCCCTCTTAGTAATAACCAGATCCTCATAATAATAGATTATGTGTTGTGACTTATTGCATTAATTTTGATTTTGATTGATTCACTCCCCTCTCAATCCTACCTTGGATTCAATAATTGGTATCAAAGCAAGGTTGCTCTTGAGTAAGCTTAACCACTTGAGGTAGATCTGGTATGGCACAATAATTTCATTAAAAAGTTCTAATATTTGATGGCACAGACTTTATGTACTAGAAGGAGAGAATTGAAGCATGTTTGGAGACAAAGATAATTGAATATGGGACATCATCTAAACTAGATATACACTCTCGCAAGGTGGTCCTTAGACTTCAAATGAAAAAATATTACAAGAGACTAATGCAAAAGCTAGAGATATAATTTTTCAATTGTATAAGTGATTCAGTGTTTGGAAGATTATGAGATCTAAAGACAAAACAACCTAGGATAATGAATCTAAAGAAGAAGTATGAATATCTAAGAATGCTTGAAGATGAAGGTGTCAAGAACTATATACATAGAGTGACTGAACTTGTTGATGGTATTAGAGTTTTCAGTGGATATAAATGGATGAAGGTGATGTTGTTCAAAATATATTGCTAACCCTACTAAAATTCTACAAAGCAACAAGGTGTTCCATATAGGAAAGCAACGATTTAAGCAAGTATAGTACCATTGATTATCTTATCGATACCTTGATAGGCTTTGAAATTTTAAATGACTGAAAGAGTACTAGTGGTGATGCTTTCTTCTTAGGAGACATATTGGTCTCCTGGTTTAGTAAAAAACATGATTCAATTTCTCTATCTACTACTAAAGTAGAGTATTTTGGAGCAACATCTTGTTGTACACAGGTAATCTGGATGAGACAAACTCTTAGAGATATGAGGGTAACATATGATGAAGCGATTCCTATTATGTGTGACAACACAAGTGTAATAAATATTTCAAAAAATCTAGTTATGCATTCAAGAACAATACACATTTCAATCAAATATCACTACTTAAGGGAGAAGGTTGCTAAGAAGGAAGTTCAGTTGGAATATATTTTTACAAAGAAACAGATTGCAAATATTTTTACTAAGGCATTGGCAAAAGATACATTTGACTTTCTTCAAGAGAAGCTTGGGGTTATTACCCCTCCTTCTTCTCACTAGGTGCATTATGAGGGTACATTATGAGTGTGTGTTGGTACTATGGCCTTTGGCTTTGATTCCAAAGGAGAAGAGAGAGAAAATTTACTTTGGAGTGAAAGAGAATGTAATTTCTAATAGAGAAGTATGTTTTACATATTTTTCAAGAGTTCTGATTGATCAAGTGTTTCCATCAATGACAAAGGGGGAGATTGTTGGAAGTATGTGTTGTTATGGCTATCATTAATGTCAAACTTATTGTTCTAGATACTTGTTGTGTGTGTGAAAAAGTGGTCTGTAGCTGCAAGCACAACACTTCAATTAAGTCATTATATGCATGGTTAGTAATCAATAATCAATAAGTAAAAAACCATAATAAAGTGACTAATTGCCTTCTAAAAGATGCAAGTATAAGATTGCTCTAAGATTTTTATAAACAATACCAGTGACTAGACTACACCAAGATGAAGGATTTAATCTATATGATATTAACTATATGGATGCAAAAATGGATGAATAATTCAAGCAATAATGAATTCAAGCAGTATGGATTCAAGCAATAATGAATGCAAGTAATCTAAAAAGCACAATAATCTTCAATGACTCCAGAGCGAAATTAGCATGATAATAATCTCCAAGCGTGTTCTCAAAAATCTCTAGGGTGAATTGGAATGAGAGTTGAAAGCTGAATTTATAGAGAATTACAAAAGAAAAGCTGAAAAAAAAGCTCAATTTAGGATTAATTGAAAATAATTGAGAAATCAGGTTCAGTTAACCTTGAGATAGATTCCAATTATAGCTTAATTGAAATGCATTTATATAGAAAGTCCAAGTTGTATTAGAAATAAGGTTTAATTAATTCCATGCACTTGTGATAAAAATAGATAATTCCATGCGTTTATTTGATTTATTCAAGAAAAGAGTCTTTTCAATGCAATTGAACTTCTTTTTTCTGAAAAAGCTTTGAGTTCCAATTTTAGAGAATAATTCAATAATTCAATTAAATTGCTTTTCTGATTTCAAGTTCTAAATTTAGAAAAAGAAATAATATCTCAAGTTTGATTTCTCTCTCAATTCAATTCTTTTATTTTATTTTCAATTCAACTCTTGCTTTGTAATTAATTCCTCTTTTGCAATAAATTAATTCCTTTTGCATGATTAAATTGCAAATTTATTAATTAATTAAATATGCAAGGATATTTAATAAATTAAAATAGGATAATTGATCAAAATGATATTCTTGAAAATGATTCAATTAATTAAATGAATATTTAATTAATATTGAGTAATTGATTTGCCATGTGATTTTTTATGATTAAAGAATAAATAATGTGCTCAAGGTTGATTTAATTGCCTTTGTTTAGGACCTTGGTGATGTTGTCGAGATTAGGGGCCCATGGTTTAGATGACCATTTTAAGGGTATTACATTTGCCCCTCTTTTAATTAATGTGCGAGCAGTGCATTGATTCAAAGAATGTGTGATGTCTAGGAGATGCCAGTTCTAAACTTGATTGATCACGAACTAGATGAAGAGAAAGATGTTTATCTTGATTCGAAGCGACAAAGCTGAATGAAGTCTGATTAAAGTGATACCAATCCTGAACTTGATTGAACTAAGGAACAATAGAAAACAAAGATACTGAACTTGAACTTGATTGATCAAGAAATGGATCTTATTGATCTAGAACTTGATTGATCTAGACACAATGAGTGATGATAAAAATCGATCTTGAACTTGATTGATCAAGACATGATGAAGATAAACTATCCAGCTTGATCAAGAAATGAATATTGAACACCTGCTTAGATTGAGTGTGATCAAAGATACTCTTTAAACTTTTGATTGAGTTTAAACGAATAATCAACTTGATGAAAAGAAATGAAACTGATTAACGTTAAGAGATTGATTCAGATGAAAGACACATATCAACTTGATTTGAAGCAATGAAACTGATATGCCCCAAGCGATTGATTCAATTCAGATGATTGAGAGATCTCAACTTGATGTGAAGCGATGAAGCTGAGATGCCCCTTGATTGATTTTATTTAGAAGATTTTGCTCGACTTTTGATGAAGATTTGAAAAAAGATTTTCTTGACTTGTGAGATGTGAGGTCATATGGTCATGAGTATGCCCCCTCGGGAGCGAAATTAAAAAATAGCAAGGGTAGTTGATGATAGGCAATTGTGTGGTGAAAATAAGTTATTTGAGTGCAAATTGAGTCTGAGGAATATTTGAAAAATTTGGCGTTGATTGATGAGATTAAGCACAAAGTTGATCGTAAAATTGATGTGTAGAATTGGAATTGATATACAGTGTTTGAAATTGAGCATAATTTAAAGAAAGAATGAGCATTTGATGAAAAGAGCGCTAAGTGATCCAAATTGTGAAATTGACTAGCAAAATGATCTCAAATTTAGATTTCGATCCCGAAAATGGAATTAGAGTGGGCAAATCAGCTAAGGGTACAATTTTTGTGTCCATCGGAGCAAGTTGAAAAATTAGGGTTTTGGCTATATATGGGACAAAAGTGTCATTTTCAAATCATTTTAACCCTCCAAGTTTGAAAATTAAAAAAGCCTTCTATGAAGAAAATGGTGGTCCCTACTCGTTAGCATCAATTCGAGCGTTAGAGACCTCATAGTCAACCCTGAAACTATGAGCCAATGGTAAGTGATCGATCTTAAGCCTCTTTATGTTTTCAATTTTAAATTTTTTGGTTCATTTTTCAAGTTTTTGGCATGTTTGGGGTCGAGTGTTACGTTTTATCGTGCAAGGCAAGATCCTGTCTCGTACGAGTAACTGTTAAATTTTCTTTTGTCGTTTAAGGTCATTAGAATTGTCATTTAGGATGCACCCTTGTATTGTACGACAGGTCTGTGAAAAGACCATTTTGTCATGTGAGGCCCAATAGTTTGTCATTTGGGGTTGTTTTATCATACAAGGGCTATTCTTGACTCATACGAGATGTTGCCCCTCTGTGTTTTGTCGTTCGAGAGATAGTGAGCATTTTTGAAGGTCAAAACATGAAAATTTGATTTTGCACTTGACTTAGTTGGATTTACATGATGTTTTACTTCTCTTGTAGGCTCATTTGGAATGTTTTCTGATGCTTTATTGTTGGGTTTTTGTAGGTTCGATTATCTCCTGTGCTCTTTAGATGCGTATATCCTCCCACTATGGCATTGGTACGATATTTATTTGAGGTTGAGTAGGCTCAGGTTGATTTATGTGGTTTGACTCATCTCCTTGGTTTACCAGATATTCGTGTGAATCATGGAATGCTCACGACATTGGTAGAGTGTTTCCATTCAGATCATAACACCTTTCATCTGCCGATGGGAGAGTTGACTATCACTCCGAAGGATGTATATAGGATCCTTTGTATCCCTTTTGCTGGGGATAAGGTGGATTATGATTTAGGGCACCTTCCAGGATTATAGGCAGTGAGGCATGTCTTCAGTGATCTTGACATTTTGACTCGTTCCATTTGTTGGGACATATTGATGAGTAGGTACAGCAAGGAGTTTCCCCTAGTGTGTGTTCTAGCAAGATTAATAGGTTGTTTTTAGATGCTAGATAGAGGGCAATAGGGTTTCTAGTGTGGTTGGGGTAGGATGTTGATGAAATTAATGGAGACCCCTTAGAGTCTTGGCTGGGGTTCTTGCTTGCTTGCTCACATGTATCATGAGATGCATGTGATTGTATATAGAGATGGTCGGAGCATGGTCATAGGTGTATATATTTTATAGGTTTGGGCTTGGGAGCATCTTTCCATTTGTTAGCGTATTGTACATGATAGTAGAGAGCTTGGGTAGCTGATTATATACAAGTATGTCGGTTATATTACACAGCCCCATCTGGTTAAGACAGATTTTTGGCAGCGACAGCTTGATGATTTGATAGCCATAGTGTGGAGACCGTATAGAGGTTTGGAGCCTTGGGATGACTCGCAGCTAGTTCATAGGGACCTTTTTTTTATGTGCCCACTTATTGGGAGATCACAGACTATTGTTGAGCGATTCATCATTTCTCGAGTGATGAGGCAGTATGGCCAACCTTAGGGGATCTCACAGGAGTATACAACTTATGCGTGTTATGCGGATGAGGGGAGATAGGGATGATCTCCACGGTTGTCCTATGCTTTGCCTATGCAGTAGCTGACTGGTCTACAACACCTTAGGTGGGATTATATGGATGATGTGGCAGATGCAGGGGTATTGCCCCCAGTACAAAGAGTGGTTCCAGCAACATCCTTTTCCTAGGTTTACTGATATGGGTGAGTAGGCATCGTGCATTGAGGATGATGCTCCTGCACAGGTACATGGATAGGGTTTGAGATAGGGCCAGAGATAGGGACAAGGATAGAGAGTTGAGGCTCCGAGGCAGACAAGTGGCGATCCTAGTGCTAGTAGTAGCAGGATGCCAGCTCAAGGTGGACAAGAGAGGGGTGAGGGTGGATCCCTAGTGAGAGTAGGAGTGAGATTGAGTGGAGCTAAGGAGGAGTGAGCAACTCTGAGACAGGTCCGTCAGTGGCGAGAGGAGTAGGGTGGTACTAGAGGTAGAGATGGGGGTGGAGAGCCTATGAGAGAGTAGGGGACAGACGCAGGGCGGTTGATGAGAGCACATCTTGTAGAGCTACAGTCACAATTGACAGTGGCTCAGACTCAGCTGGCAAAGTGAGACTGACAGCTTATAGAGGTGAGGACTCAGCATGATCGACAACTTACAGAGCTAAGGACAGAGCATCATCGGTATTTGGCTGAGCTGAGAGAAGAGCGCGATTGCCAGCTCGCTATGATGAGAGCGGATTGAGACACTCTCTAGTAGGAGGTTTTGCATCTGAACAATAGGGCAGCCTACTATGTTGCAACATACAACGTGGCAGTTCCAGTAGCACAGTAGGTGATCCCCTATTCGCAATATATGGTACTTTTAGAGGGAGCTCGGGCACCTTGACATGATCTCGATCATCAGGCTCCTCCTCCTCCATGAGGTGATGAGGAAGAGGCCCAGAGCTAGATATTCTTTTTTTGTAGCTCAGATATTTCTTGTAGACACACCCATTTTTTGTAGCCTATATGATTCTTGCTTCGATAGGAGTTTGTATATGTCATTCGACATCATTTTGTACTCTTAGACTTGACATAATATATATATATATATATATATACGAGATCCAATTTGACTTCATCGTACTTGTGTTGATTCATTTATGAGATGTCTTTTCTATATGCTTTATTCTATATGTATGCATTTCTTTCCAATATGAATGTATGTAATGCAAATGATTATGAATGTCTATTTTTGTTACTTTTCATATGCAAATAAATGAATGAGTAATGAATAATATTAAATGTATGAATCTATATTAAAAATGTTTATGTATGCAACTAAACATCTCAAAACACAAGTACTTGATTGAAGAAATGATGATACTTAGCATAAGAAATAATGATACTTTCAGCTCTCATTCAGAAGATAAAGAGATTATTACCATACTGAAATCACTCTAAATTCACAAAATATGCAGAATGATATGCAAAATGCAACATAAACCTAGTCATTGGATTTAAAATACTTAAGATTCATCACCAATAATAATGAACACAACAGGCAAGTTAGAGTTCCTTTATTTCTCAATGTGCAATATTTATTATCTTGTCTACAATGACCCTTTTTTTTAGTTCATATCCTTGGATAGATTTTGTAAGGACCCGAATTGCATCATATAGAAATTCCCTCTAAACAAACAAAGATATGATATGGACCTCCCTGTAGCATACAAATGAGCAGAGGCGAGTTATGTGAGGCAATTTTACCTTGATGTGAAGGCTCTTATCACAGACACCCAGCTAATTTAGATATTTCTAGATCATCAAAATCATTCCTACAAGTAGAAAATAAAGAAAAATATAATGCTCCCAATCATTGCTTCTCTTAGTCATGATAGACTTCCTTGAGTTACTCAAAGGGATAATAATCGAAAACCAATATAAAAGATAGCACACAAAGAAAATTTTCATTCATAGCTCAAACTGTTTAGTGATTATTTTCCGTTGTGTTGTTTGCTTGTTTACTTAGTGATAAAAACTATTTGGTCGTTAGGAGACAGGTGACTGACTCAGAGTGGATGATCAGGATTCACTGATAGAAAGATGACTTGTTTGACATTGCTTAGGATGTGTACATCGCTCTATTGAGTAACCTAAGACTAGGATGTTGGTTAGTTTCAAGTCATGAGGGTTCCAACAAGCCATGATGTCACGAAAGTGACTGAAAAATATCTACAAGAAAAAGCAAAAGATGCATGAAAGCGGGAAATGCCAACGTTGAGTTGATAGATGGAGCGCTTGAGTACAAGAGGCGCCTGTTTGCCAGGTTTTCACCTGCTTGGCAGAGATTCATTTTTTTTTCTTACCAAGGTTTCTGTTTACCAGGTTTTCACCAGGGGATTTTCTCTCTTTATATTTCTTTTTCTTTTTCCTTTTTTGATTTTTTTTCTTTTTTTGATTTTTCCATTTTTTTGATTTTTTTTTCAGAACTTTTTCTAGTTGTACATGTTGGTGGCATAGAGAGTGCTAAGTGAAGAATTTATTCAAGTGGAGGGTGTTAATCAGTTCATGGAGCTATTCTCCTTCTGAATTTGAGAGTTGATAGGCACCATAGCCAAATACTGCAGTGACAATGTAGGGACCCAGCTAGTTGGGTTCAAACTTCTCTTTATTGTCACGAAACTGTTAATTTTTTGGATTTTCTCTCAGAACTAGGTCACCAACCTGAAATTCTCTTTGTCTAACTTTCTTGGTATATCCTCTAGACATTCTCTTCTGATACACTCTGAGATGACCAAACACCACTTGCCTACGCTCATCCAACAATTCGAGTTCTTGCAATCTAGATATTCTATGATCTTCATCAGTAACAAGATCTTGCAAAGAAACTCTTAGAGATGGTATTTCTACTTCAATAAGTAATACTGCTTCAGACCCATATACCAAAGAGAAAGGTGTAGCCCCAGTAGGTGTTCTGATACTTGTTCTATAATCTCATAGTGCAGGATTGAGCTGCAGATGCCAATCCTTCCCAAATTTGTTCACTGTTCTGTGCAAGATAGTCAGTAGGTTTTTGTTAGATGCCTCAACTTGTCCATTACCTTAAAGGTAATATACTAATGACCAGTGTTGTTTTATTTTGAATTTCTCACAAAGCTCATCTAGATCTTTATTCTTAAACTATCCTCCATTATTAGTCACAATGGACAAAGGTATCCCATACCTGCAGATGATATAGTTTAGGATGAACAAGGTGACTTGTTTACCAGTTGCTTTGATGAGCGGAACCACCTCTACCCACTTGGTGAAATACTCAGTGGTAGTTATGATAAATTTATGTCTATTGGATGAAGCAGGATATATCTAACCAATGAGATCAAAGGCCCATTGTTGAAAAAGCCAGTGTGTAATAAATGGTATGAGGTCCCTTGTCGGGGCATGTATGAGATTTCCATGAAGCTGACATTTCTCACAAGTCTTAGCAAATTTGATGGCATATTTTTCCATTTTTGGCTAGTAGTAGACAACCTGTAGTATTTGTTAGGAATCCCAAAGATATTGAGAGGGGGGGGTGAATCAGTATCTGACCGGTGAGTAGAATTTTTTGAATTAAAACATGCAAAACATATTATAACAGTGTACAGGTATGCAAGAAATAATGCAAAAAATAGAATCAAGAACATCCACATGAAAAACACACCATAACACAAGGTTTTAATGAGGAAACCCAGTGTGGGAAAAACCTCGGTGGGATTTGTGACCCACAATATTCACTCACTGGCCATTAAGAGAATATTACTTATAATAGGGGCCTACACATGCAGGAAGGCCAACTGCCTAGAGCTCACTGCTCAATGGGAAGTCTCACTGAATTACAATGAGGATTATACAAATCCAATATCTTGTACTGCTTTACAATAGCATCTATAATGCCTGATCTAGTACCGGTTGCTGCTTTGCTTCTTACATAAACCCTTAGCCTATATTTTACATAATAGGTCTACCTAATATTTTTCCTTAACACTTCCTCACTCATTACCAAATGTCTACAATGATCTCTTTTATATATAAGAGTCATTTTACAATTTGTCAAGTCGGCTTACAAAGTTTTTACAATAATAAACAAAATATAATATAACAAAATCCTGTAAGTGTTGCCTTATTGAGAAGATACTTGAGTGGATCAATTTTGGCCACCAACTTGACTGAATGTGCTAGCATGTAGTGTCTCAATTTTTGTGATGCAAAGACTAATGCCAAGCATGCTTTTTCTATTATAGTGTAGTTCATTTCATAAGACACCAATGTCTTGCTGATGTAATAAATAGCTCGTTCCTTTTTGTTGTCATCCTATTGTGCCAGAAGTGCCCCCAGTGATGAATTAGTTGCTGATATATATAAGATTAGTGGTTTACCCTGAATAGGTGGCACCAATATCGGTGGATTTGATAGGTACTCTTTGATTTGCTAAAGATGTTGTTCACACTGCTGATCCCAGTTGTATATTACTCCATTTCTCAATACCTTTGTGAAAGGTTAAGCTTTGTCTGCTAGCTGAGAAATGAATCATCTGATGGATTGGAGATTTCCCTGTAGACTTCTCATTTGACTGATGTTCTTTGAAGGTGACATTTCCATTATGGCTTGAACCTTCTCAGGATCAACCTTGATTCCCTTCTTTGAAATGATGTAGCCAAGTGGTTTACCAGATGTCACTCTGAATGCACACTTCTTTGGATTTAACTGGAGTTTGAAATTTTCTATTCTGTCTAGTATAGGACCGAACTCTTGAATATGCATTGATATTTTCATAGTCTTTGCTAAGGTGTCATCAACATAATCTTCCATATTCTTATGCATCATGTCATGAAAAATAGTTGTAACTACTCTTTTATAGGTTGCTCCTATGTTCTTTAGCCCAAATAGCATGACGTTCTAGCAAAAGGTTCCCCATGCACAGGTGAAAGTTGTCTTTTCTTGATCTCTAGGGGCTATTTTGATTTGATTATATCTGGAGAATCCATCCATTAGTGAGTACATCTCATACGCAGTAGTCATGTCGACTATCATATCAATATTTGGTAATAGAAAGTTATCCTTCGGACAAGCTTTGTTAAGATCTCTGAAGTTAGTGCAAACTCTGATAGACTTGTCTGCCTTTGACACAGGTACTATGTTTGAAATCCATTCGGCATAATCTATAGCTCTAATGAATCCAACTTTTAATAGTTTTTCCATCTCAGCCTTGACCAACAGTGCAACATGTGGGTGCATCTTACGGAGTTGTTGCTTAACTCATTTTACTGCTGATGTAATTGAAAGATGGTGCATAATGAGATCAGGATCCAAGCCCGACATATCAGAATATATCCATGCAAAATTTATTTTCTTTTCTGAGAATAGATGAGTGAACTCTTTCAATTCTTCTGCTGATAGTGATTGAGCTACATGAATGATGTGTGGTGTCTCTTGACTCCCAATGCTCACTGGCTGAGTTGGCTCGATCAATATGGAGGATCTTTCCTGCAAATGACTTGGCAGCATATCAAGTACCTCACCTTCAGGCACCTCAGAGAGGTTTTCACCTTTAGGTATGTCCTTTATTTTCTCTTTTTTAGATCCTGATACCACCACAATGTGGTTTTCACCATCAGATCTTTTATTTTTATTTTTCTTGTTTTTGCGACTAAAATACTTGATATCCGATTCAGTCATATTTTCACTCTATCCGCTGGTGGAAGAGTACATGGGTTCGACTGCATTGAGATAATAGGCTAATGTATAGTCATTAGCAAAAGTAGGTATATTCATGGGTTGGTTTTGTAAAGTACAGTCAACGAATTCGGGATGTACTAAGGATAAATCTTGGATAGGTTCAAGAGCATTCACGGTATTGTCATCACAACAGCGAATCGAAAAGTCGAGTTCCAGAAGGATACCTTGTGTAAACGTCTTGAGACCAAGAAGAGTCAGATTATGATTATTAAAGTTCATGTTAATATTTAATTGACCTAATACAATAGACATACTTGTAACATCGTTCACCACGCTAGACTGGATGTCATATCGCGGTTTGACAACAATAAGATTAGTAGACAAATTTTCATTGTTTGTATCAAATGATTCAGAATCTGAGGCTGAGTAGATATTGTCTTGAATAAGACTATCATCAGAGTCATTAGGTGAAGTTTCTGATTCTTCTTCAAGTGATTTAATAAGTGTATGTATGGTATTAACACCAACATCTTTAATGCTGCAAGTTCCTTCATGTTGTGGTTCATTTGTCATTTGTATCTGACACACCTGTTAACATGATCTTGATGTTTCTGTGATTTGCTGTCATTTACTCCATTCAACTTCTTCTAGACTAATAAATGGTTCTTTTTGTGTAGCTTCCAACCCTCTTCTTCTGTAGTGCTATACCTGATTTGTTCTATTTTAGCATAGGGGTACATAGATGAGAATCTTTCTAGTATTCTTCCTTCTTTCAGTCCTTGTTCATAATTTGCTTGTCTCCTTTGTCTAATTTGTTGGCATTTCAATAAGGATATTGAGAAGGTTGTTTTAGATTGTTGATATAACTGAAGAAGGATAATTACTATCTTAATAATATTGTTTTATCATTGATGTCAAGAAATTGATTTTTTGATTTAGTATGATGTTGCCATATCTTGAGAAGTATGTGTTGATGAGTATTAAGAGGTCGGTAAGTGACAGAAGAATGTGATAATAAAGGGGAGATAAAAGTTATTCAATGGGCAACTATTACCGAGTTAGACAATGATGAGATCATGTTGTTTTGACTGTTTTGATATCCTACACATGTTGTTGATTATATGTTTAATACTATATTATGTCACCGAGTAAGGTGTTGGGTCTCAAATCAACAGATTGGATAGGTTCTAAGGAAATGCCAGTCCCTATGGTCAAACCCTCCAATTGACTTGGCCAACATGTAGAGTGAACCTGTTTGGTTGCTTACTCTCTCACTTTAGGCTCTGCAGGACCTAGGCGGGTATACCTATTCACTGAATGTCTCCAATAAACAGTGCTTTTTATAGCAGATATGTTATCCTAATCTGATATCTCCTGATCTTGAAATGGCATGAGTTCCTTGAATGGAGATATAGCAGATGAGTTCAAGATTGTTGTTATGATAATTGTTTGCTTTATGTTTCTTAATTACTTCTATAGCTGCCAAAATGAAGAAATGATGAGGGTAATTTGTAATTTAGCCAGTGCCTTCTTCGTTAATTGGGTTGCAGAGTCATTACAATTTTCTTCAGGACTTATGGTGCGAATCTGCGAGACAGTTTTTAATTCATCCCTTATGAATCTGTCAGTTACTATTTCTGTTAAAACCAAATGAATGCTTGTATTATATGCTGATTGAGTGAATTTAACCCTACCCTTAAGGGACCAGTCAATTAAGCTTTGCAAGGAACAATTACAATCCGCAAGCAAAACATTTGTTGCAACATTATAACATAAAGCATAGATTTGATCTTAAGAACATGAATAACCTTATCTTTATCAGACAATATCACAGACGATTGCCAAAAGAAAATGAAATAATCCACAACACACATGCAGGGAAACAATTGATCAAGATTTGTATTCCATTATAGTTCATACACAGAAGACTTACAGGCTGTCGTTCTTTTGCTCTTAATCCTATCTAATATCTATCCCCTACATTACAAAAATCATTCTCATATATATATGAGGATGAAAGCTCTTCACGAAGAGACACGACCCTTTACAATATTAATCATTAACT
Organism: Cryptomeria japonica; assembly: GCF_030272615.1. Taxonomy (NCBI): domain Eukaryota; kingdom Viridiplantae; phylum Streptophyta; class Pinopsida; order Cupressales; family Cupressaceae; genus Cryptomeria; species Cryptomeria japonica. Next base: position 679,442,348 of record NC_081409.1, on the reverse strand, counting down.
TTGGATATTTCTAAACTTAAGTAAAAAGAGATTTAAGAGCCCCAAATGATGAATGTAATCATCATCTTTGAATGTTTTGATTCGAGGAGTTTGCTTCTTCAATTCATCCCCCAGCGACAGATACTTGAATATTATCTGGTTGACAGTAGGGGCCATATCCTTACTCCGATCAATCTCTGACAAGGCCCAATCCTTGACGCTGATGAGTTCTTTTCACAGATCCTCCAAGGATATCAACTCTCCTTCCTTGTAGACGGAAGGCATTCCAACAGGTTTATCATCATCTAATTCTTTTAAGTCTCTCCTCAGCGTATCCTCGAGTTTGACATGATTGTCCATATACGCGTTTCCCTCAGCCTTTTCCTCTGGTGACATGGTATCGACATTGCTCAGCACTTCCTGCAATCGTGCTCTTAACCGTTCATGCTCTGTTAGCGCTTTTATCGTTCCATTGTAAACTGTCCAATATGGTTCGACCTGTAAGAGCATGGTGTTAAACCGATGTCCTATAATGTCATTGACCAGTTTGTCCATCTTTTGTTGGACATTGTCTGCGCGTTTATTGGCCTTTTCTGCCTGATACTTCCAGTACAGAGCATCAGAGACGTCATCCAAGCTGCGTCCTGCGGGGTATGAGGTGTATTCGTTGATAGGAGTCCCCGTCTCTAATTGCAATACCTTTGCCTACAGCTTCTGATTTTCCTCCTTGGATTTTTCATATAGTCCCTTATATGTAATGTTCTCTCTGACCAAAAACTCTGTCTGGTCCAAGTTCAATCTTGCAACATCCAGGTTGAGCTTTGCAGTGACCCTAGGATCAGTCTTTCCAACCTGATGAACCATGAGATGCCCAAAGGTTTCTTCTATATCCACAATGATAGGCCTCTTCCCCTTTGGATATAGTGCCCACTGTAGGAGAGCTTTCTTGTCTGGATCATATCCAGAGCCTAGGAACAGTTTGTCTATCTCCTGGGGCAACACTTGTTGATTCAAATCTTGTTTTTTCAAGAAGCCATCAAATAAGAGTGCTGAATTGATATCCCAACCAGAGAAGATGATTACACCGGCCTCTTTTAATAATCTCCTCCCCTTTTCAGGAGTCATGTCTTTCATGAGGACATCAATTTCATCCTGTAATCTCTTCATCTGCTCCTCCTCTGGTCTTCCAGCCATGCTTCGTTTGACATGAGCCCCTTTGTACTGGTATAAAAATGAAAGGAATTCCCTAGAGGAGGTGAATCCATCATCAGCAACAAAGTCCTCATGCTCAGTCATTCTTATGTCAACAACATCCTTGATGTTGATTTCTCCTGTGTCCATGTTCATTTCTGTTTCGAAACCAGGAGGATAATCCTCTCTAGGAGAATCAGGTGGGATACTACTGGCGGTTGATTTTGGTGACATGTGAGCTAGGGGTTGACTGTCCTTCTCAGTATTAATGAAGTGAAGGAATTGTGAAGGAACCCTATGCATGACTTCTGCTTCATGTTGAAGCAGCCTTTTAGCTACTTCTAGAGGGTCTTGGAGATCTCCAATTAGGTTCCCATCTATCATTCCTCTCACCCTCTTCCACTTGTAAGCCTCCCAAACCAATTCACTCTTTTCTCTCAAAGCTTTGGCCTCCTCTCTTTCAAGGTTCTTAATTAGGTCGTCTGGCATTTTGGCCATATGTATCCCAGCTCTGAGTTTCTGTGAGGCTCTGGCAGCTCTTATATATCCTTCAGGATCAAAATTCTCCCTAGGCTCACCTAGAGTCATGCCATAGTAATCTAATTTATTCTGTAATAAATGATAACTCTTTGAACTTTTGACAATGAAATCAGAGAAAACTAATAAACCTGGAACAATAGATTGTTTACCAAAATCAGTTAAATGTTTAGCACTGGCAATAGACAATTGCCTTATAATCTCCAAGCTAGCCACTCTGTTTGGTACCGTAATTGGAAGCATGTGGGGTTGTCCTTCAAATCCAAATACCCTTATTTCTATGTGATTATCATGGCAATACCAATCACCCCAATTATGTTCAATCTGTGATTTTGGAGAGAAATCCTTTGGCCTGAGGAACCTCTTGATTTCAGGGGACAAAGTATAATCCCTGTGCTGTCCAAAAACCGCACTAAGAGGTTTCACAAAGTATTCTTGAAAATGCCAATATTGGTTATTCATAAACCTCTGGTCCCATGCTGATACCCACAACTGAACTGGCTTCTTCAGACCATTCTTATCATAAGACCTAATGCTGAACTCTTCTGGCCAGAAGTTAATTTCTTGTCCACAATAGAGAAGAATATGCATTAACATGGAGTATAATGAAAAGTGAACATTCACAAGGTCTCCTTTCAATTTTTCCAGCCCATGATTCAAGGCATCTGCAACATAAGTGGCAAAATCAAATGACCTAGGGTCTTTTGATTGTATATTAGCACATAGAACCATAACCCCAATATCCATGAGTGGATGAGCCTCTAGGCCTAGTACTTGGGCTGCAGCATAATACGTATACTTGAAATATGGATGGAAGTGGTTGACATCAAACGGCACCTTGTCATCTTTGCCAAACTGAACAAATGACCCACCCACTTTTGGCCTGTGAACAGGTAGCCTCCAAGTCCTGTAGATATTTTCCAAACTAAAGAATTCCTGTGAAAGTTTCTTCATATCGATAGTCTCCTCTACTTCCCAGTCCAAATCAAAAACCATATCAATAGTCTGCTTATTAATCACTACTAATGTGTTCCCTCTATAATCACATATGGTTTTGGTTCTTGGGTTGTAACAATCTACCAGGGCTTTCATTAATTCTACGTCCACAAACACATTTGGGACTACTAATTTGCCTAAGTTCTTCTTCCATAGATTATTTATGGGTTCAGGTGCATCCCTTCTTTTGTAGCCAAATAAAAATAGCTCATGCCCTCTTATCTCAGTCCAAATGTCTCCTAAATTTTCAAATCTGTCTTCTAATCCTTCTTCTTCACTTTTGATCTTTTTTGACCTTACACTAGACGATGGACACTGGTCTAATAAGTCCTGAGTCAGAGCTCTCCCTTCTTTCTTCTGTCTTTTGGGCTTCTCTTCAGGGTTCAACTCTTTTCCTTTCCTACTCTTTTTAGAAGAGGAAGATGAAGGTTCCATAGTCACAGTAAAATAAGAGAGACAACACTTACTTGGTGAATGCTCAACTTCTCTGGTTATCGCTTGCAAGTTTCTGCAGGTTCTTCGCAGCTTTCAATCTTTTAGCATCGATCTGATTCTTACAAAAATTCACTCAGTTCAACTATAATCGAATGGGCAACTTGTGCACAGTTAATGTTCTGCATCTACAACGGCTACTCAAGTGTTTAAACTTAATTGCAGATGTGACACTTTTCAATTGGGCCTTTAACTCTTTCGCGGGAAGTACAGTTCGCTCAAAGTGCGCACATTTCAAGTCATCGATGAAACCCTTGTCTTCGGCCAAGTGTTTAAACCTTCCATCGAAAGCTCATTTTCTTCGATACAATTGTTTCGGTGAACAGCTCATGTCGAGAGGCCGCTTTTAAGACTCATCGAAATCACTCTTTCATTGATAGACCCCTTTTTCGATAAGTCGCTCGCAAGTTTCATCGATGTCATACTTTCGATGAGTTTCTTTCTTCGGTGTAGGCTTATGCGCGTTCATCGATATCCCTTTTTCATCGATATCCTTCTTTATCGATGAAACAACCTTACTTTTGTTCGACACTACGTTCATCGATGAAAACTTGCATTTCGATGAATGCCTTTTGAGTTTCTTCGGTAATGACATTCCTTCGAAATCACCCTTTTGCCTTTATCGCTTTTTGCTTTTACCTTTTCGATGAAACTTCCTCTGCAGTGCTCGATACAGTTTACTGGCTGAAATATCCATTAGTCTTCACGCTTATGGAAACATACATTATTTTTTTTTTATATTTTTATTTTAAAAAATAGTGCTCAACATAAGGAACCTAGTCGGTAAACCCTAAGGTTATCGATATCAGTTAAAGAAGGCAAAATGTCTACCGAGCAAAGTTCAGTATTAACCGAGTAACAACCGAGTTATAATAGATCACATTGGATGGATAAAAGCATTATTTATCGAAGGATGTTGATGAGCTGCAGATGAATAAATGATTGGTTTGTTGTGCAAGAAGTTTGTTGAGGATCGATGACACGGAAAATAAAGGAGGAAGATCTACAACATGGATTGAACTGTAATAACCTAGCACAAGTTCCAAGGAAGGAATGCAAGTTCCAAGGCAAGGTAAAATGTTTTTAGATCGAAGAATACATTGAACATAGCCAATTTTGATCATCTGATGGCTAAGATTGATCATGGGAAATGTGATCAAGGAGATTAAGCGGTTAGAAATTGTTTATAAATAAGGAATTGTCGATAAACAATGCATGCAGACAAATGTATGCACAGTGATGCTACAAGAATGTTTACCAAGCTCAAAAGCTTGAAGATCTGATTGAAGAATAGATTGAGAAGCCCAGCAAGCCCATCAAGGGACTAGATAAGTCTTATGACAAGATTATTTTGAGAAAATAAGAATCTTCTTTAGCATTCCAGATGTGAAGTTGTAGATATGTTTTATTACTGTTGGCATTATAGTAATAAAGATTGTTGGCATTTCAATATTAGGAGATTGTTGATATTCAATAAGGATATTGAGAAGGTTGTTGAAGATTATTGATATAACTAAAGAAGGATGATAACTATCTTTATAACATTATTTTGTCATTGATGTCAAGAAATTGATTATCTAGTTCAGTATGATGTTGCCATATCTTGAGAAAATTGATTAGAAAAGAATTAAGATGTCGGTAAAAGACATAGAAAGAATGTGATGAATAAAGAGGAGGAATAAGTTATTCAATGGGCAACTATTACCGAGTTAGAAAATGATGAGATCATGATGTTTAGATTGTTTTGATATCCTACATATGTTGTTGATTGTAAGGTTAATACTATACTATGCAACCGAGCAAAGAACCTAGTCGGTAAACCCTAAGGAACCTAGTCGGTAAACCCTAAGGTTATCGATATCGGTTAATGAAGGTGAAATGTCTACCGAGTAAAGTTTAGTATTTACCGAGTTACAACCGAGTTATGACAGTGCGCATTGGATGGATAAAAGAATTATTTAATGAAGGACAATGATTAGCTGGAGATGTATAAATGATTGGTATGCCGTGCATGAAGTTTGTTAAGGATCTATGGCAAAGGAAAATCGACAAGAAGATCTATAGTACAGATTGAATTGCAATAACCTTATGCAAGTTCCAAGAAGGGAATGCAAGTCCCTAGGTAAGGTAAAATATTTTCAGATCGGAAGGATACATTGAACCTGGTCAAGTTTGAAGATCTGATGGCTAAGATTGATCATGGGAAATGTGATCAAGGAGATTTAGCGGTTAGCAATTGTTTATAAATAAGGAATTGTTAATAAACAATGTATGCGAGCAAGTGTATGCACAGGGATGCTACATAGTGATTATTGAGCACAGAAGCTTGAAGACCTGTTTGAATAACAGAGTAGAGAGACCAACAGAGGGACAAGATAAGTGGTATGACTAGATTGTTTTGAGCAAATACGAATCTGCTTTAGCATTTTTGATATGAAGTTGCAGATAGATTTTTATTACTGTTATTTTGTAAGTAACAAAAAATCTCTTAACCGAGTGGAATTAACAGTCTTATTTGTAAACCCTCTAGCAAGGTAATATTCTAAATGAGTGTTTGAAATCCTTTGACAAGGTCACTTCTAACAAAGTGAAGATCCTAATAGATCTGAGGGAAATCCCTTAACCGGGTCACATCTAGAAATGTGTTTATAATCTTTAACAGGATTTGCTTTTAACCGAGCATACTCTAGAAGAGTATATTTCTTAGTGGGTGCGAAATCCCACAGTGGTTTTTCCCTATTTGGGTTTCCACATTAAATCTAGTGTTATGAGTGTTATGATGATTATGTGTTCATAAATTTGCATGTTTAGCAGTTTTTGGTTAAGTTGTTGAAGTATAAGTTACCGAGCTTAAATCTGTTGATTTTATGGAAGTTTAAGCTTGTATGATTCACCCCCCCCTCTCATCTTGTTAGCTATTGGCATCTGTATTTTACATTTAGTATCAAAACTAACAATTGGTAATAGAGATTTGGACTCTGGAAGAAAAAGTTTAAAGGTACTTGAGGTAAAGATCCGAAGATGTATAAAAGGGATGCATCGAAGCTAAACAAGTCATGTTTCTCCACATGGCAGAAAAGGATGAAGCTCCATTTATCAGGAATTGGAGAATATGCAACATATTATTTGGAGAATGATTACATGGCACCAAGCACCAACCCTATGACCTTGGAAGAGATTAAGGCAAAGCAAGAACATATTCAAGCTATGATTGAAATAACATCAGCATTGACCGACTCAGAGTTTAATGATCTAGAAGGTTGTAATGATGCAAAAGCAATGTGGACTAAGCTCATATCTATGTATGGAGGTAATGAACATGTTCAAAGAGAAAAAGTAGATAGTTTAAGAGGACAACTTGAATACATGAGGATGAACGAAGGTGAGAACATAACCCAATACAGTACAAGACTAAAGGAGATTGTCAATCAAATTAAAGGAGCAGGTGGAACTATTGAAGAAAAGGATATAACAAGTAAGTTGTTGAGAACCCTTCTAACAGCTTATGTTATTTGAGTCTCTACAATCAATGAATTGAGGTATGTACCTAACATGTCAGTTTCTTTGGATGCTACTATTGGTAAGCTACATGCATTTGAGTTAAGTAATTTTGATAAAAGTGGGTCTCCGATAAATAAATTTGAATCTGCATTCAGTTCTTTTCATATTGGTGAATCTGATGATTACAATGATAGAATGAGTAAGTACTCTAAAGGGGATCACAGTGGAGCAAGTGAAAATTTTCACATGAACATGGAAAAAGTGCACAAACTGTATGAGGAAATCAAGAAGCAAGAAGAATTTGAAGCATTATTAGCCAGAAGGTTACCAAGAGGAAAAGGTAAGTATAAAGGAAAGCTACCTTTAAAATGTTTCAATTGTGATAAAATAGGACATATGGCTTCTAACTGCCCTGACAAAGAATCTAGTGAAAAGAGAGAATACCGAGATAACAAGAAGAAAGATAACCAATACAGAGGACACTGAGACTTCAAAAGGAGAGATAGAAAGACATGTCTAGTAGCAGATGAGGAATCCAACGATGGCAAATCTGATGAAACTAATACTGAGGAAGTTGTTTATGTGGCTATTAAAGATGGACCTGATGAAGAAAGGTATGAAGAAAAATCCCTAATATCTCACATAAATAATAATGATTCTTGGAGCATAGACAATGGATGCTCACATCATATGACAGGTGATAAACACAAGTTTGTTAAATTAGAAGACTATGATGGAGGCTATGTAAGATTTGGTAATGATGCACCATGTCCGGTGAAAGGTAAAGGATCTATAACACTTCTTGACAATGCTAAATGTGATGATGTATACTGGGTTGAAGGTTTGAAATACAATTTGTTGAGTGTAGAATAGCTAAAAAATACAGGATACTGAATATAATTTCAGAAAGGAATTGTCAAAGTTCATGACAAGCATGGAAAGTTAGCTGCTACCGGGACACAAACAAAAGGTAATACATTTCATCTTGACTCAACTTGGAACAAGTGTCTTTATGCAAAGATAGATGATACTTGGTTATGGCATAAAAGGTTTTGTCATGTAAATTTTGATAATCTGATCAAAATAAGTAAGAAGCACCGAGTAAGAGGTCTACCGAGTCTTGAAAAACCTGAGAATGCTATGTGCTGAGGATGAAAGATGGGTAAGATGACAAGATCAAGCTTTAAAAGTAAGTCCTACACTTCTAAAGGAATTTTAGATCTAGTACACACTGATCTTTGTGGTCCTATGAAAGTTCAAAGTTATTATGGTGATAAATATTTCATATTATTTGTGGATAATTACTCAAGGATGATGTCAGTCATGTTTTTAAAAGAAAAATCAAAAGCTTTTCAAATGTTTAAATGGTACAAGGCAAGAGTTGAAAATGAAATAGGAAGACAATTGAAATGTCTTAGATCTGATAGAGGAGGAGAATTCACTTCTGATGAATTTAACTTATTCTGCAATGATCATGGTATAAAGAGGCAAGTATCTACACTAAGAACACCTCAGAAAAATGGGATAGCCGAGAGAAGAAACAGATCAATTGTGGATTGTGCAAGAACCATGATGATAGAAAAGAGGGTACCTCAAACATTTTGGAGAGAAGCAATCAGCATTGCAATTTACACCCCGAACCGAGTTCAACTGAAGAAAGGAACTATGAAGACACCATATGAGATCTGGTATGACAAGAAACCTAATGTAAGTTACTTTAAAATCTTTCGAAGTAGATGCTATGTTCACAAAGATGATAGAAATGGAAAGTTTGATCAGAAAAGTGAAGAAGGAACATTTCTTGGTTATTCTTCTAGAAGTAAAGCATTTAAATGTCTGATCAAATCATCTAACAAAATAGTGGAAAGTGCAAATGTGAAAATTGATGGATTTGCAGAAAGGAATGATGAAGGAAATTCCAAAGAACCAGAAGATTATGAAGAATTTGTTTATGTTCAACTGAGAAGTCCTGCCGAGAAAGTTGCTATAGAAAATGAAGATAATGACTAGTTACCGAGTGATGAAGAAGATCATACAGAACCTACCGAGCCTATATTAGCCAAATATGTCAGAAGACATCATGCATCAAGCCAGATTATAGGAGATAAAGATGATCCAGTGATGACAAGAAACAAATTGAGACAAAACACATGTCTGATTTCTGAATTTGAACCGAGAATAGTGAAAGAGGCATTTAACAGTGAAAACTGGGTAAATGCTATGACAGAAGAGATTGATCAAATCAAGAAGAATGACACATGGACACTGATCCCAAGACCAACAGACAAAAATGTAATCGGTACTAAGTGGATTTTCAGAAACAAGATAAATGAAAAAGGTGAGGTCATTCGCAACAAAGCAAGACTAGTTTGCAAAGGTTATGCTCAAGAAGAAGGAATAGATTATGGTGAGAGTTTTGCACCTGTCGCTAGACTTGAGGGAATAAGAACATTGTTGGCATATGCTTCTTTCAAAAATTTTAAGGTATATCAAATGGATGTTAAATTTGCATTTTTGAATGGTATACTAGAAGAAGAAGTTTTCATTGAACAACCTGAAGGATTTGTTGAAGATAGGAGTAAAGATCAAGTATGCAAACTAAACAAAGCCTTATATGGTCTGAAATAAGCACCTAGAGCATGGTATGAGAGACTGCACTCTTATTTAATCAAGATTGGTTTTATAAGGACAAGTGAAAACAACAATAGGTACATGAAGAAAGATGAGGACAATGGAATACTGATCTCAACCATATTTGTTGATGACATTATATTTTGTGGTAATGACTCCTTATGCAAAAACTTTGGAAATGAAATGTGCAAAGAATTTGAGATGTCACTAATCGGTGAGATAAAGTATTTTATAAGTTTACAGATACTGCAAATGAAAGATGAGATTTTCATTACTCAATCCAAGTACATAAAGGAAATCTTGAAGAAATTTGGAATGGAGGATTCTAAACTAGTAAGTACTCCTATGACTACTAACTATAAATTATCAAAGAATTATGAATCTGCATCTGTTGATGAGCCACTTTACCGATCTATGATTGGAAATTTGTAATATGTTGTGCATAGTAGACCGGATATAGCACATGCAGTAGGTATTGTAGCAAGATTCTCTGCAGATCCCAAGGAAACACATATGACAACAATCAAGAGAATTTTTAGATACCTGAGAGGCACTGAAGATTATGGCTTAGTATATGAAAAGGAATAATTTTGATTTAAAAGTTTATACTGATACTGATTGGGCAAGCAACATAGATGATAGGAAAATCACAAGTGGTGGAGCTTTCTTTTTGGGAGAAAGACTAGTAAGTTGGCTTAGCAAGAAACAATGATGTATTTCTCAGTCTACAGTAGAAGCTGAATATGTTGCTGCAGCATTGAATTGTACCAATATAGCATGGATCAAACAACTGTTGGAAGGTATAAATGAGAAAGTTATCAAGCTAGTAACTATATTTTGTGATAATACTAGTGCCATTAACATTTCAAAGAATCCAGTAATGCACTCTAAGACAAAGCATATATCTATAAAGTATCACTATCTCAAAGAACAAGTTCAAGAGAAGAAAGTTGTGCTAGAATATATCAGTTCAAAGGAGCAACTAGTAGACATCTTCACAAAGCCACTGCCAAGGAACACTTTTGAGTATCTCAGAAGCAAGTTAGGGGTCCTACCCCTATCTTCTACTCACTGACCGAGTTCGGTGAAAGCATCAATTCAATGAATCTACAAAATATTATGTGTGGATTGATGTAGATTTATGCACTTTATAAGGTTTTCTAAAGGTGTATAGGAAAATGTGAATAGAGACAAGTTGATCTGACCGAGATTGAGATGTTACATAGCAAGGCAAATCACTTCATAGAGGAAGAAATCATGATTTAGTTCTTTTACTTTTGGCATTATTGTCAAAGGGGGAGAAGACTAAATGGAAATCCCTAAATGATGAAAATAACAGAAGACTAGTGACAGGGGGAGATTACTATAACACATAAAAGACTAAATGCAAGTCAATAGCTCAGAAGCCTAATGAAAAATGGAGAAGACTTCAGAAGACAACAAATCAAGGATAATAGGAGAAGTCTAACAACAATCTGAATCCGAATGAATTTGAATATCTTGTTGGTATTATCATTTAATTGTTGGTTTTTCCATCAATGCCAAAGGGGGAGATTGTTGGCATTTCAATATCAGGAGATTGTTGATATTCAATAAGGATATTGAGAAGGTTGTTGAAGATTATTGATATAATTGAAGAAGGATGATAACTATCTTTATAACATTATTTTGTCATTGATGTCAAGAAATTGATTATCTAATTCAGTATGATGTTGCCATATCTTGAGAAGATTGATTAGAAAAGAATTAAGATGTCGGTAAAAGACATAGAAAGAATGTAATGAATAAAGAGGAGGAATAAATTATTCAATGGGCAACTATTACCGAGTTAGACAATGATGAGATCATGATGTTTAGATTGTTTTGATATCCTACATATGTTGTTGATTGTAAGGTTAATACTATACTATGCAACCGAGAAAAGAACCTAGTCGGTAAACCCTAAGGTTATCGATATCGGTTAATGAAGGCGAAATGTCTACCAAGTAAAGTTTAGTATTTACCAAGTTACAACCGAGTTATGACAGTGCGCATTGGATGGATAAAAGTATTATTTAATGAAGGCCAATGATTAGCTGGAGATGTATAAATGATTGGTATGTCATGCATGAAGTTTGTTAAGGATCAATGGCAAAGGAAAATTGGTAGGAAGATCTACAGCACAGATTGAACTACAATAACCTTATGCAAGTTCCAAGAAGGGAATGCAAGTCCCTAGGTAAGGTACAACATTTTCAGATTGGAAGGATACATTGAACCTGGTCAAGTTTGAAGATCTGATGGCTAAGATTGATCATGGGAAATGTGATCAAGGAGATTTAGCGGTTAGCAATTGTTTATAAATAAGGAATTGTTAATAAACAATGTATGCGGGAAAGTGTATGCACATGGATGCTACATAGTGATTACTGAGCACAGAAGCTTGAAGACCTGTTTGAATAACAGAGTAGAGAGCCCAACAAAGGGACAAGATAAGTCCTATGACTAGATTGTTTTGAACAAATAAGAATTTTCTTTAGCATTTTAGATGTGAAGTTGCAGATATATTTTTATTATTGTTATTTTGTAAGTAATAGAAAATCCCTTAACCAAAGTGGACTTAACAGTCTTATTTGTAAACCCTCTAGCAAGGTAACATTCTAAATGAGTGTTTGAAATCCTTTGACAAAGTCACTTCTAACAAAGTGAAGATCCTAATAGATCTGAGGGAAATCCCTTAACCGAGTCACATCTAGCAATGTGTTTGTAATCTTTAGCAGGATTTGCTTTTAACTGAGCATACTCTAGAAGAGTATATTTCTTAGTGGGTGCGAAATCCCACAGTGGTTTCTCCCTATTTAGGTTTCCATGTTAAATCTGGTGTTATGAGTGTCATGATGATTATGTGTTCATAATTTTGCATGTTTAGCAGTTTTTGGTTAAGTTGCTGAAGTATAAGTTACCGAGGTTAAATCTGTTGATTTTATGGAAGTTTAAGTTTGCATGATTCACCCCCAATCTCATCTTGTTAGCTATTGGCATCTGTATTTTACATTTAGTATCAGAACTAACAATTACTGTTGTTTATTTTGTAAGTGATAGGAAATCTCTTAACTGAGTGGACCTAACAGTCTTATTTGTAAACCCTCTAGCAAGGTAACATTCTAAATGAGTGTTTGAAATCCTTTGACAAGGTGACTTCTAACAAGTCTGAGGGAACTCCCTTAACCAGGTCACATCTAGCAATGTGTTTGTAATCTTTAACAGGATTTGCTTTTAACCGAGCATACTCTAGAAGGGTATATCTATTAGTGGGTCCGAAATCCCACAGTGTTTTTTCCCTATTTGGGTTTCCACATAAAATCTGGTTTTATATGTGTTGTGATGTTATCTGTTCATGAGTTTGAATGTTTTACATTTTTGGTTATGTATTCTGAAGTATAAGCTACCGAGGTTGAATCTGTTGAATATATTGAAGATTAAGTTTGTATGATTCACCCCCCCCCCCTCTCATCTTGTTTACTATTAGCATCAAAGCTTTACAATTGGTATTAGAGTTGTGGACTCTAGAAGAAAAGTTTAAAGGTACTTGAGGCAAAGAGTCGAAGATGTATAAAAGGGATGCACCAAAACTGAACAAGTCAAGTTTCTCGACATGGCAGAAAATGATGAAGTTGCACTTATAAGGAATTGGAGAATATGCAACATATTATTTGGAGAATGATTACATAGCACCTAGCACCAACCCAATGACCTTGGAAGAGATAAAGGCAAAGCAAGAACATATTCAAGCTATGATTGAAATAACATCAGCATTGACTGACTCAGAGTTTAATGATCTAGAAAGCTGTAATGATGCAAAAGCAATGTGGACCAAGCTCATATCTATGTATGGCGGCGATGAACATGTTCAAAGAGAAAAAGTAGATAGTCTAAGAGGACAACTTGAATCCATGAGAATGAATGAAGGTGAAAACATAACACAATACAGTTCAAGGTTAAAGGAAATTGTCAATCAAATTAAAGGAGCAGGAGGAACTATTGAAGAAAAGGATGTAACAAGTAAGTTGTTGAGGACCCTTCTACCTCCTTATGCCATTCAAGTCTCTGCAATCAATGAATTAAGGTTTGTACCAAACATGCCAGTCTCTCTGGATGCCACTATCGGTAAGCTACATGCATTTGAGTTAAGTAATTTTGATAACAGTGGGTCTTCGGTAAATAAAGTAGAATCTGCATTAAGTTCTTTTCATATTGGTGAATCTGATGACTATAATGATAGAATGAATAAGTATTCTAAAGGAAATCACAGTGGAACAAGTGAGAGATTTCATAAAAACATGGAAGAATTACACAAACTATATGAGGAAATCAAAAAGCAAGAAGAATTTGAAGCACTATTGGCCAGAACGTTATCGGGAGGCAAAGGTAAAGATAAAGGAAAGCTACCTTTAAAATGTTTCAATTGTGATAAAATAGGACATATGGCTTCTAACTGTCCTGACAAAGAATCTAGTGAAAAGAGAGAATACCGAGAAGACAGACATAAAGACAATCACTACAGAGGACACCGAGACTTCAAAAGAAGAGACAGAAAGATATGCCTAGTAGCTGATGAGGAATCCAATGATGATAAATCTGATGAAACTGATACAGAGGAAGTTGTTTATGTGGCTATTAAAGATGGATCAGATGAAGAAAGGTATAAAGAAAAATCCCTAATATCTCACATAAATAATAATGATTCTTGGATCATAGACAGTGGATGCTCACATCACATGACAGGTGATAAACACAAGTTTGTTAAATTAGAAGACTATGATGGAGGATATGTAAGATTTGGTAATGATGCACCATGTCTGGTGAAAGGTAAAGGATCTATAACACTTCTTGACAATGCTAAATGTGATGATGTATACTGGGTTGAAGTTTTGAAATACAATTTGTTGAGTGTAGCATAGCTAAACAATACAGGATACCAAATAGAATTCCAGAAGGGATGTGTCAAAGTTCATGACAAACATGGAAAGCTAGCTACTATTGGGACACAAACAAAAGGTAATACATTTCATCATGACTCAACTCGGAACAAATGTCTATATGCAAAAATAGAAGATACCTGGTTATGGAATAAAAGGTTTTGTCATGTAAATTTTGATAATTTGATCAAAATAAGTAAGAAGCACCAAGTAAGAGGTCTACCAAGCCTAGAAAAACCTGAGAATGCTATGTGCCAAGGATGTCAGATGGGTAAGATGACAAGATCAAGCTTTACAAGTAAGTTCTACACTTCTAAAGGAATTTTAGATCTAGTACACACTGATCTTTCAGGGCCCATGAATGTTCAAAGTTATTATGGTGACAGATACTTCATATTATTTGTGGATCATTACTCAAGGATGATGTTAGTTATGTTTTTAAAAGAAAAATTAGAAGCTTTTCAAATTTTTAAATGGTACAAGGCAAGAGTTGAAAATGAAACAGGAAGACAGCTGAAATGTCTTAGATTTGATAGAGGAGGAGAATTCACTTCTGATGAATTTAACTTATTCTGCAATGATCATGGTATAAAAAGGCAAGTGTCTGCACCGAGAACACCTCAGCAAAATGGGATAGCCAAGAGAAGAAACAAATCAATTGTAGATTATGTCAGAACCCTGATGATAGAAAAGAGGGTACCTCAAACATTTTGGAGAGAAGCAATCAACACTACAGTTTACACCCTGAACCTAGTACAACTGACAAAAGGAACTATGAAGACACCATATGAAATCTAGTATGACAAGAAACCTAATGTAAGTTATTTTAAAATCTTTGGAAGTAGATGTTATGTTCACAAAGATGATAGAAATGGAAAGTTTGATCAGAAAAAAGAGGAAGGAACATTTCTTGGTTATTCTTCTAGAAGTAAAGCATTTAAATGTCTGATCAAATCATCTAACAAAATAGTAGAAAGTGCAAATGTGAAAATTGATGAATTTGCAAAAAGAAATGATGAAGGAAATTCCAAAGAACCATAAAATTATGAAGAATTTGTTTATGTTCAACTGAGAAGTCCTACCGAGAAAGTTGCTGAAGAAAATGGACATAATATCCAGTTACCGAGTGATGAAGAAGATCATACAGAGCCTACCAAGCCTATATTAGCCAGATATGTCAGAAGAAATCATACATCAAGTCAGATTATAGGAGATAAAGATGATCCAATGATGACAAGAAACAAACTGAGACAGAACACATGTCTGATATCTGAATTTGAACCGAGAATAGTAAAAAAAGCATTTAACAATGAAGATTGGGTAAATGCTATGACAGAAGAGATTGATCAAATCAAGAAGAATGAAACATGGACATTGGTTGCAAGACCGAAGGACAAAAATGTAATCGATACAAAGTGGATTTTTAGAAACAAGCTAAATGAAAAAGGTGAGGTCATTCAAAACAAAGCAAGACTAGTTTGCAAAGGTTATGCTCAAGAAGAAGGAATAGATTATGGTGAGACTTTTGCACCTGTGGCTAGACTTGAGGGAGTAAGAACATTGTTGGCATATGCTGCTTTAAAATTTTTTAAGGTATATCAAATAGATGTTAAATCTGCATTTTTGAATGGCATACTAGAAGAAGAAGTTTATATTGAGCAACCTGAAGGATTTGTTGAAAACAAGAGTAAAGATCAGGTATGCAAATTAAACAAAGCTTTATATGGTCTGAAACAAGCACCTAGAGCATGGTATGAGCAACTGCACTCTTATTTGATCAAGATTGGATTTATAAGGACAAGTGAAAACAACAATATGTACATGAAGAATGATGAGGACAATGGAACACTGATCTTAGCCATATTTGTTGATGATATTATTTTTGTGGAAATGATTCTCTATGCAAGAACTTTGGAAATGAAATGTGCAAAGAATTTGAGATGTCATTAATCGTTGAGATAAAGTATTTTATAGGTTTACAAATACTGCAAATGAAAGATGAGATTTTCATTACTCAATCCAAGTACATAAAGGAAATCTTGAAGAAGTTTGGAATGGAGAATTCTAAACCTATAGGTACTCCTATGACTACTAACTGTAAACTATCAAAGAATGATGAATCTGCATATGTTGATGAGATACTTTACCGATCTATGATTGGAAATCTGCAATATGTTGTTCACAATAGGCTAGATATAGCACATGTAGTAGGAATAGTTGCAAGGTTTTCTACAGATCCCAAAGAAACCCATATGACAACAATCAAGAGAATTTTTAGATACCTCAGAGGCACTGAAGATTATGGCTTAGTATATGAAAAGAGGAATGATTTTGATTTAAAAGTTTATATTGATGCTGATTGGGCAGGAAACATTGATGATAGGAAAAGTACAAGTGGTGGAGCTTTCTTCTTAAGAGATAGACTAGTAAGTTGGCTTAGCAAGAAACAAGGATGCATTTCACAATCAACAGCTGAAGCTGAATATGTCGATGTAGCATTGAATTGTACCAATATAGCATGGATCAAGCAACTGTTGGAAGGTATAAATGAGAAAGTTACCAATCCAGTAACTTTATTTTGTGATAATACTAGTGCCATTAACATTTCAAAGAATTCAGTAATGCACTCTAAGACAAAGCATATATTTATAAAGTATCATTATCTTAGAGAAGAAGTTCAAGAGAAGAAAGTTGTGCTAGAATATATTAGTTCAAAGGAGTAAATAGCAGACATCTTCACAAAGCCACTGCCAAGGGACACTTTTGAGTATCTTAGAAGCAAGTTAGGGGTCCTACCCCTATCTTCTACTCACTAACAGAGCTCGGTGAAAGCATCAATTCGATGACTCCATCGAATATTACTTGTGGATTGATGCTGATTTACGCACTTTAGGAGGTTTTATAAAAGTGTGCAAGAAATAGTGATTGGAGAGAAGTTGCTCTGATCGAGACTGGGATGATACATGTGTAACACAACAAGGCAAATCACTTCACAGGGGAAGAAACCATGAATAAGCTCTTTTTTTCTTCTTTTTTGGCATTGTTGTCAAAGAGGGAGAAGAGTAAATGGAGAAGATAATAGCGGACTAATGACAGGGGGAGAAGACTTTAGGTGAAGATTTAAATAGCTCAAGGATAATAGGAGAAATCAAACATCAATCTGAATCTGAATGAGTTGGAACAAATCAGGTTGGGATTACCATTTAATTGTCGGTTTTGCCATCAATGCCAAAGGGGGAGATTGTTGGCATTTCAATAAGGATATTGAGAAGGTTGTTGGAGATTGTTGATATAATTGAAGAAGGATGATTATTGTCTTAATAATATTGTTTTGTCATTGATGTCAAGAAATTGATTTTCTGATTCAGTATGATGTTGCCATATCTTGAGAAGTATGTGTTGATGAGTATTAAGAGGTTGGTAAGTGACACAGAAGAATGTGATAATAAAGGGGAGATATAAGTTATTCAATGGGCAACTATTAACGAGTTAGACAATGATGATATCATGTTGTTTTGATTGTTTTGATATCCCACACATGTTGTTGATTATAAGTTTAATACTGTATTATGTCACCGAGCAAGGAACCTAGTCGGTAAACCCTAAGGTACCTAGTCGATAAACCCTAAGGTTATCGATATCGGTTAAAGAAGGCAGAATGTCTACTGAGAGAAGTTTAGTATTAACCGAGTAACAACTGAGTTATAATAGATCACATTG